>NW_026884314.1:0-11271 GCF_032173495.1 Musca vetustissima
TACACAACAAGAGTATTCGTTCAATTCTTTCGTGTGTCCATGTGAAATTAAATTTGTATATTGCCAATTCTTTAAATAGTTTAAAACAAATTTAAACCAGTAAGGAATGTAGTAAAGTCGGACGGAGCCGACTATATGAAACCCTTCACCACTTTGGGTATATTCAACAGATGAATCCTAACAGACGTCGCAGTAAAATGAAATTGGATTCATAAACATGTCATTCTGCAATTCATTACGCTGTGCCAAATTTCGTACAAACCGAAAGATATTAAGGGACTTTGTTACAGCATTTACCTTAAACCGGACGAAAATCGGACGATTTTGACGAAACTTAACACACATTATTCTAGGCCTAACTCATTACGCTGTGAAAATTTCGTGCTAATCGAACGATTTTAAGGGACTTTGGTGCACCCTTTACATTAAATCGGACGAAAATATATATGGGAGCTAAATCTGAACCGAATTTCTGGAAACTTAACACACAACATTCTATCGATATCGATAGATATATAGGGACTTTGAAGGACAATTTACATTAAATCGGACGAAACTATATATGGGAGCTATATCTAAATCTGAACCGATTTTCAGGAAACTTAACACACATTATTCTATACCTAATTCATTATGCTGTGCCGAATTACGTGCAAATCGAAAGATATATATGGACACTTTGGTGTACCATTTACATCGGACGAAAATATATATGGGAGCTATATCGAAATCTGAACCGATTTTTCCCAATTTCAATAGGGTTCGTCCTTGGGCCAAATAAGTGAACCATGCCAAATTTCATCCAAATCGAATCATAAATGCGACCTGTACATTGTTAACAAAAATACATGGACGGACGGACAGGCGGACATGCGTAAATCGACTCAGAAAGTGATTCTATGCATAATCTCAAAAGGAACCATGTGTCTATCTCGTTTCCTTTTGCCTGTTACAAACATATGCACAAAGACATAATGTAATGTCTGTACCACAGTGTGGTAAAGGGTATAAAAATAGACACAATTGTGTGAAATGTTTTGAATTCATCTAAAATTGGAATCATGGGAGTGTGGACTAATAAGGACCAATTTAATGTACTTTTATAAAGGGTATAAATAATCAATGTGGGTCAGTCCCCTAACAATTTTTATTCCCTTCGCCACACTGTGGTACAGGGTATTATGTCTTTGTGCATATGTTTGTAACAGGCAAAAGGTTTGGAATAATTTGTGCTAAGTTTCGAGAATGTACTAAAAGTAGTATAACCTGTGGAATGTTTCATCGAAATCGGTTCAGATTTTGATATAGCTCCCATGTATAGGTTCGTCCGATTTTAAGTAAACAACGTAATAAACTTACTGTAGCCCAACTTGTGTAAAGTATCGTTTAAATCGGTTCTGATTTATATATAGGTCCCATATATAGTACATCCTATGTTAAGTAACTCCTAATCGGCAAAAGTTTGCACAATGTTATAAAGTTAGTGTAGCCCAAATTCTGTAAAGCTTCGTTGAAATAGGTCTAGATTTATATATAGCTCCCATGAATATATTTCCGATTTAAAGTTAACAGTGCACCAAAAACCCAGAGTTAGTCCGATTGACATATTATATCGCACAACATACTGAAGTTACTAAAGTTTGGAAAGATTCTTTGAAATCCGTGCAGATTTGGATATAGCTCCTATATATATTTTCATATGGCCGATAGGTATGTACTGACTTTTATATAACCTAACGTGTGACAAGTACCCTTGAAATCGGTTCAGATTTGGATATAGCTCCCCTATATATTTCCGCCTGATTTTAAGTAAATGGTTCACCAAACTCCCCATGTGAGTCAGATTGACATAAAATTTTGCATAACCTACAAAATAGAAATGCAGGCTATCCCATCTTAAATTTCGACCGACTTCGATAATTGAACTCCAAATTATTGATATTTGCTTTAAATCGATTTACATAATTGTGTCCCATTGTAGCAAATGACTCTATGTCTATCCAAATTGCATGTTTTGGGAGTCGAGTTACTTTTAGATATAGATCACATATTTTAGCTCATACAATTTCATGTTAATTTTCCTTCAGAAATACAATGTCTGCTGGATGCATCTCTTGAATATGCCCAAAGTGGTGAAGTGCCCGTTCGACTTCACAACTTTCCTTACTGGTTAGTATTGGTCCACAACCACAGGCATAGCTAACTTTCAAGTGGAAAATTGATTTACATATTCCACTGACTCAGTTTTGTCCCATCTGTCCTCATCGTCCTTTTGTATTATAAAGTTGAAAATCGAAAGTACGAGTATAGTAGTCGATTTCAATTTCAAACAAATGCAATACAACATAAAAGCGAATGATTTAAAACAAAATTATGAAAATTAAAACACTCAAATCAATGCCCAGGTAGATCGATAAATCAATGAATTGTATTTATTGTTACAATATCTATTTCCGAAAAACATAAATAAATCCCATCATATTAGTAAATCAATATTAATTGCAAAATCTTGTTTTTTATAATTTACTCAACATTAATCGTTTGTGCAGTTTTAAAAATTAAAATTTCGATTACCCAATTACAAAGTTTCCCACTTAATTTCAGTGTCAACAATCCAAATTTCATCAACAACGATATCCGGATTAAATATTAAAAATAAACTTATGTTTTTATTTTAAATTTTAATCTGATTATCTGCAGCTTACAGCGTTTATCAACTATTCAAATATTTGTACACATATATTCGTTATGTTCAAATTACTATCAGCAATACAAAAATATAATGTTACACATGCATGTTTGATTTACAAATGGATACAATGTTTAATACAGACATTCGTTTTCAAATATAATGCTAGAAATACAGGGATAGTGTAAATATTTCAGAATAATATTATGTTATACCATATTCGGTGTAAATTGTATGAAGTGTGATCTAGGAGCTATTCCTAATTACCAGTATTGGTAATACTCGTATGTTATACGAAAATTAGTTTTTTGTGCCCTTCATGACACTACGATACAGGGTATTATATCTTTGTGCATATGTTTGTAACAGACAAAAAAAAAAGAGATAGACACATATTTACTTTTAAGAATATACATAGAATCAATTTATGGGTCGATTTCCGTCCTTGTATTATTGTGAAGAATGTACAGGTCTTATTTTAAGTTCCGAATGCACTAAACTTCCATATTGAATTTGTACTAAAGTGTGTTAAGTTTTATTGAAATCGGAAATAGGTATAACTTACTGTTCCTTACGGTAAGAATCTTAGGAGCATCTCTTGTATATGCCCAACGTGGTGAAGGATATCATATAGTCGGCTCCGTCCGACTTTTGATCTTTCTTTACTGGTTTTGGTAGGTAGGTTTGGTTCGCAATAAGAACCCAAAATACCAAATTAGGTTCATTTATTTGAACAACTGTTTCTAAAGCTCCAAAATAACGAAAAGTTAGGTGTGCTGTTATATGGTGGACTGATATTGTCCATTAACGAACTTGATCTGAGCAACACAATGCAAAATGTTGGCTATCCATTTCAATTCATTTAGAGGTAGGCGGACATGTGAAAATCGGCATATAATATTACGCTGATCAAGAATATATCTATTTGAAATCGACAATGTGAGGAGTCCACCCGATTGATATGAAGTTTTAGACAGATTGCCGAGTGACATGATTTGATCGCAGTCGGTGCATATACATATATATATTACATACTTATCTTTGAATGATTTCATGACAATGTATTCTTATGTCCATAAAATCTTTATTGGATAAATGTAATATAAACAACTTTCATGTTCTTATATCCTTTCTTTATTGGATAAATTAACAAAGTAACTTTCAAATCTAAGATTTGATTTATTATATATTTGAAATTTAGCTAACTTTAATGAATTAAAATTTGAATTCGCAGTCAAGTTATTGAGTGTTATGTATGTTATTTCAACAATTTAATTAAATAAAATAATTTCTTTTTGGTTATATTGTACCATTTGATGCAAGTATATTGGAATTTTCTTTCCAAACATAACCCATTTAAATGTTTATAGCTAACCCTCTTGTTGAAATTATGTTTCAGCCTAATATTCACTCGACTAAATATTTTCTACATCATTTCCCCTCAATGATATTTGTGGAATATTGTTTATTGTACCGTCCTTAACATAACTGCAACAACATTTTTCATGTTTCTGACATGGTCCCACTACGAGGACGGTCTTTCTGAGTTGCACAATTTATATTCATGTCGTTGAAGGTAAATATTTTTTTATGTTTAAAGATTTATGCAAAAATTTATTCTCTAAGGATGTGAACAAACAATGGTGTGTTTTTGTATGGATTTCGAAAGTTGAGCGCTTAAGTGATTCAACAGTTTCACGAAGTGGCTGCAATTAAACAATATTTTATTAATTGTGTATTAGATGTTTCTACTAATTTAAAATCTACACAAATATTGTACTTACTAACTAAGAACATGGCTGCAGAATTTTATTTTAACATTCATGAATAATATTTCTTGTTATATTATCTCAGATTTTATTACATAATTAATAAATACATTAAACCCTGTCTGTAAAAAATTTGTTTCTACAATTAAATAAATTCCTTTTTATTAATGTTGTTTTGATGATTTTAGAACTTTTGCAAAGCATTAGCCTTTTATGTAATGTAATTTAATTATCACGTAAAGAGCAAACATAATTTCCATAAAAAAAACTTTTTTTCAACAGAACAACCTATAGACAATTTTGCAATCTCCACCAAAACTTTTTCAACTATAACCGTTCAATAACCGGGTACATTTGTATCTTTTTTTGAATAAAAATGCTGTAAATTTTTTAATAATGGAGATATTTGGATCAAATTTTGAGGAATCATTCTCAAGTTGTTTTCACCCATAATTGAAGAAAAAAACTATACATTTTTTTCAATAAATATAATTTTTACAATTTTTTAAAGTTATTAACTACGTAGATCAATAACCGTGGTACATTTGTACCCATTGAAAGATAGCGCAGTAATTCATTAAATATTGGACTATCGTGCGGTTTTCTGTTTTAAATTAGTCCATACGGATCTGGTCTACATGTACATCTAAACCAGATCCGTATGGACTAATTTCAAAAAGAAAACCGCAACCTATCTTTAGATGGGTATTCAAACTCAAAATTATATATACATTAAAGGAATATATTTAAGTACATGTTTAACTGATTATCTATCTAAAACAATCATAGTAATTTCGTTACAGCTTTCGAATGGGTAAAGCTTTTTTAATTATTTTTTATAGGGATCGTATTTAGGTGTTCCCTAACCCCTCTGAAAATTTGTATGCCTCGGACAACATGAAGCCATCAGGAAGTCAGAAACTACTTTGGTTTTTCCTTGGTGTACTGGAGTTAAACAATGATTATTGTCAGTTATTTTCCAATTATTCTTCACATTAGGCCTGAAACTTTTTCTATAATCGAATTGGACTGATTTATTACAATAAAGAATAGTAAATCGACTCAGAAAGTGATTCTATCCATATTCTCAAAAGGAACCATGTGTCTATCTCGTTTCCTTTTGCCTGTTACAAACACATGCACAAAGACATAATACCCTGTACCACAGTGTGGTGGAGGGTATAAATATGTTGTTATTTTAAATTCGTCTACAATAACAATCTTCGTATTTTAAACGCTCCTTTCTGATATTACATGTACTAAGCATATTAACAAAATATGTACGTTTAGAAGGTGGTAATACATTTATTAATTAATTGACTCAATTTGCATTACATTGTTTAAATATGTTTCGAAAAATATGTTGCTCACTGTTACCAATGTATTCCACAGGATTCATTTGTATGGGTATTGTTATTGGTTCAACAATTGTATTACAAATTTGAACTAATTGATTAAACTAATTCCCTGCATAAACTTAAGGAAAAAGTGTTGCTAAATCAACTGACATACACCAATGTGATTGAATACATATTTGTACACCGACACAACCTGTATTATTTCCATTCATATTAATTTTGCTCCTAATTGCAATAATGATTTCAACATTCATGTCAGCTTTTATATTCTGCAATGTAACGATAGCGATGTAATTGCTAACTAATGAAATATTTCAATATATTAGTTATCGTTTGGTTTATCTGGAAGCATACATCCAAATACACCTCTGCCTATTTCGAATGAATGCTTGTAGCAATAACTTCGAAATATTTTCATAGAAATGAATAGCAGCTATGGAAAAATTTAAAGTAAATTGAATTAAAATTATTTTGTTATATCCTTCACCTCATAGGTTATTATGTCTTTGTGCATATGTTCGTACCAGGCAAAAGGAAACGAGATTGACCCATGATTCCTTTGAGAATATGCATAGAATCACTTTCTGATTCGATTTATGCATGTCCGTCCGCCTGTCTGTATGTCCATGTTAAATTGTTAACAAAGTAAGGTCGCATTTATGAGCCGAATTGGATGAAATTTGGTATAGCTCTCTTATTTGACCCAAGAACGAACTCTTTGAGATATATGTGATATATAAAACTTTATATAGGACAATTATTTTCAATTCTTTCTAGAAGATCACTAAAAGTTTTACCAGCAATATGTAACATACAGAAGGAAATAGTATAACCATATGAGGAAAGCAACATTATAACCATAATTACAATAGTAGTCGGTTAAATCTTGCCCTTCCGCCTGGCCATGCATGTTTGGTCCCATACTGAACTCTATTAAAAACAGTTGTGAAGTGAAGGAGTAACGTGCATGATACACCATTCTGCTCTTTGGCTTGGGATTAACCATAAAGATCTAGACACGGTATGTATGGATATAGCGGTAAAGTATATATATTTTTGATCAGAATAAAATCCTATGTCGATTTATGCGGGTCTGTCTACCCGTCAGTTGAATTCAAGATAGAGATCGCAATATTTTAGATAGAGACCTGAAATTTTGCACAGACATTGTTAGTAGGATGTTTGGTATTGCAAATGAAATATATCAGTCCACGTGTTGGTGTAGCCCCATATAACTAACGGTTTCGCCATTTTAGGGATTTTGGTCACGTTTTTCAACCGAATTTAATATTTTGGGTTCTCATTGTATAGCACATCTCCGTACTAAAACCAGTAAGGAAAAGTTGAAAGTCAGACGGGGCCGACTTTGGGTACATACAAGAGATGGTCATACATACAATATCCTGCAGATAGGATATACATCTTTGTGGGACCATTGAAATGCAATCGTATGAAGTACATAGATATAGATATGTGAAGTACATAGATGTGAAGTACATAGATATTTGAACTAAATTAAAACAATCCATACACATACCATTCTGAAATTTACGAATAATTTAGTGTCAATCAATTGAATGAAATCGAGAAAAATATGTATGGTGCTATATATAAATGGACGTATTTGTGCAATCGTATGCTGCAGCACAGTGCGCTCTTCCATCTCGACACAAAATCCAGTGCACTATGTCCTAGGTTTCATTTCACTATATCTAAATTTGAACCGATTCCAACAAAATTTCGCATACATCAATCAGGACTTAGTTCAGTACTCTGTGCAAAATTTTGTTTAAATCGGAACAATATTGGGAGTATAGTGCACTATTTACATTAAATCGGACGAAACTATATATGGCAGCTATATCAAAATCTGAACAGATTTTCTCCAATTTCAATAGTGTTTGTCCTTGGGTCAAATAAGTCACCTGTGCCATATTTCATACAAATCGGATCATAAATGCTACCTGTACTTTGTTCACAAAAATACATGTACGTACAGACGGACATGCATAAATCGACTCAGAAAGTGATTCTATACATATTCTAAAAAGGAAACAATGGCCTATTTCGATTAGTTTTGACTGATACAAACCCATGCACAAATACATAATACCTTGTACCACAGTGTGGTGAAGGTTTTATACATGCTATAACGCTATTTGAATTTATGATGACATTATAATAATTCTGACTATTACAATCATATAATGTATTACTGAATCTATGAAAACTGTAACTCATTTCATATACATATCTCAAGTATTTAATAAACGTTATTATTGTAAATGGTATTAAAACACCAATTGCGTTTTCATTTTTATTAAAAATTAAAATCTTTAAAAGACTCTCAGTTGAAAAATATATTTAATTTTTCCTAAATGCTCTAAGAAGTGCGGAAAGTGCAAACAAAACTTTTCTTGTAGTTGGGAAAGAAATTTAAATATTTATTGCATAAACTACCAAACTTTTGTTGAGAATCACCACAAAACGTAAAAAATAGTTTATGAGGAATAATGACGAAAATATACGTATACATAGAGCATTAAGCATCGTTAAACTTTCTTTCTGCTCCCACGAAAATTGTATTTTTTATTCGCGTGCATAATCACGGTGATGGATGGTTGCGCATTATCATTATATTTCAGAAGAAGAAAATTATTCGACGTTAAATATTTTTGAAAGTTTTTTTGTTGCAACTCAATGATGTAAAATTATAATTTGATGTAAATTTGAAGCATATAAATAGGAAAACAATTTGTGAGATATATTTTGTACGACTGACAAAAGCGCTAATTCGAACTAAAAAATTGGAAGCTGGATCTGAAATTTATACCGTAACAAGCTAAAGGAAGATGCACATTATGACAATAGTTAATGGCAAATATATACATATATGTATATACATATGTATATATGTATATGTATATATACAAATATAAAAATGAATTGCTTTTCGTTAGTCTCGCCAAAACTCGAGAACGGCTGAACGGTTTTTTCTTATCTAAGTCTTGAAATGTTCGTGGAGCTTCAGGGAAGGTTTTAAAGGTGAGAAAAAATCAAAAAACCGCGAAAAATTTGGAAAACATATTTTGAAGTATATTTGCATTTCCACGAATTTAGTATCAAGCTATTTTAATTGGACCACTTCGTTTTTGTTAATTGGAGATATTTAGGGCGAAATTGATAGCGTATCAATCTTTTAAGCCATTATTTGTCAATTTTTGGAAATTTTCAAAATAGTTACAGTGAGTGTAATAAGTATTTTGCCTCAATAAAAATTTGAAAATATTCCAATATATACGCCTAAAGCCAGCAAACTAAAGAAGTAAAATGAATTATGTGTGATGGAATATGTTTGTGGACATATTTAGATCGTATTTCTGCAAGAATCATTGCGATAGACCTATTGGTCTCGAAGATATCGGCCGAAATCTATAACAACCCAAAAATGTTTATCACAAAAAAGTATTTTGCTTTTTAATATTATTTTAGAAAAAAAATATTACATAAAACACGTTTGGTCCTTTTATAGTTACAATTGCGGTTAACCACATACTATAAGCGATTTGTCGACGATTCCAATACATCACGGCATTTTTTCGTGGGTATTTTCTCACATTTACATTTAATACATTATCCATCAGTATTTCATTTAATATTTGGTATTTTCTCGACCTAATCTTAAGATGAGAGTATTAAACATAGTCATTGCGGCTTCAAAACATCCCAAATATGTTTAAAATAATAAAAAAGAGGTTTTGCAAAATATAACGCGAAGACAGAACCTTAAAAACTATTAAAACCAAAATCCGGCATACAAATTATTGAAAAAAAAATTCGCGAAACCCAATTTTTCCGACATTCGGAATCAATGTTGTGTCCATTCAGAGAATTCTGATTCTAACATACATGCCCTAGATTGTTTTGTTTGAAAATTACAATAATTTTGGGAAGTTTTTTTATTACAGGAATCCTTTATACCAAATTATAGGCAACTTTATGAGAAAATTCAGTCAACGTCTTTTTAATATCGAAAATGGAACGGGACCAAAATGTAGGAGCTATATCAAAGCATGGACCTAACATCCCGTAATGACATATTGCAGCTACTACAATGGGAAATTTTGGTAGGATGATTTGACACCACATGAGAAAATGCCGAACAAAGGGGAATTCCATATATGGTAGCTAACTGGAAACTTGGACCAATATTGATAATTTTTGCTAAGGAGATTTACACCCGATTTGATTGAAATATGTGACTAAATTCCCCAAAATATCGAATATTGCGGGCATGTGGCTTTATGCCTTTCTGGAACCTATGCTAAATTTTATTTCATTCGGGAAAGTTTAGAGTCGTTTGAGTACAATGGGACAAATTTTATTAAATGGATGCAGAACAATCATGATACACGCTATTCGCTAGGCCGCACTCAACAAAATTTAATCTCAATCAGACAACCGTTTGAAATATATATATAGAAGCTGTATTTGCATCTGCGTTAATTTCAACAACACGTAATAACGTCATTCTAGAGTCAATTTGATACGTTGTGCAAAATTTCATGACACTCGGTGCACCATTTACCTAAAATCCAACAAAATATGAACCAGTTTCAATGAAACTTGCCAGAAATTTATTTATATTAACTTTAGTACATTGTACAAAATTGTGTGTCAATCGTACAAACTTTGGGTCTTTAGTGCACAATTGACATGAAATCTGAAGAAAATGTATATAGGAGCTATATATAAAACTGAACAGATTTTCACGAAACTTAGCACATAGCATTCTAGACTCAGTTCAGTATGCTATGACAAATTTCATACAAATCAAAAGATATATAGGGGTTTTGGTGCATCATTTACACAAAATCGGATGAAACTATATGCTATGACGTTATTTTAATTTATTTTCAATGAATTCAATTATTACAAAAATTATATTGTAGAATGAAAAAAAGTTTGCAGTTCCACAATCACACCACATATAAGTAAAGACAAAAATCTAAATTTTCCAATTATAAATGATTTTATTTTCTATAAAACTATAAACATACATTAGTAGATACTCAGTACTGTAATTTTACTTATGTGAATGTCATACAAACTATGTGTTTTAGCCCTAACCCAACTGAAACACGAAATTCTATATTGCATTGAATTGAAATGTGTGCTATAGCTTCCAATATAACGATCAAAATCGGTATATGACGAAATATATTAAATGTTTATCTATTCCCACAATTTTCATGGACATCTCTTACCCTGAAAAATTGTTTATGCAAGTATGAATAAAAAACAAAAGGAAAAACAAATCTCAAATACTGAAAATTATTTCTTAACAATATTGTTAAGGCAAGACAATGTTTGCCGGGCTCGCTATATATACTAGCGGGCCCGGCATTCCATATAAATTATGGAATCGACTAGAACTTTTAAGGTTATATCTTAA
>NW_026884315.1:0-113262 GCF_032173495.1 Musca vetustissima
AAAATTTTCCTTCCATAGAAAAAATTTTAATACTCCAAAGAAGATGAATATAATGAATTTGAGCAAGCAACAAATAAAAGTTATGGAACATATATGCATGGATGGATTTGTGGACGACTGGAATGGATGAATGAATAGTTTGGCTGGATGGATGGTTGCTTGGATGGAGGAATAACTCTGAGTGGATGCAAGTATTTTTTTGTTTTCAAAGGCAACAGGAACCGATGTTGAAATGATGACAACAACAAAAACGTGTTGTGGATGTTCCTTAATATAGACAGAAAGGCAGACGAATGGTCGGAAAGACAGAATGAAGAAGCAAAAGACCTGATGGCTGAATGACTATGAATATTTTGCCGGCTGCTCCGGCAGGGCGAAGTTAACGGACCAGTCTCTGGCACAAATAATGACGATGATAAGCATAAAGTGAATATGGTTGTCTTTCTTTTCACTAACTTCCCAGCAGCCGGTCGGTGTCTGACGGACGGTGTGTGTATGTGTTTGTTGTGATGCCATTTAGTCTGTGGGCGCGTCTCATTTTTCGCACTTGAAAATGTTCTTCAACGTCATTGAATTTGTCGCGTCTATGATTATGTGCTTCTTCTTCATTTTTTGTTGTTGTTCAACGATTTTCAAGTGTTCGGTACTCAACTTCATTCATGCCCGCCTTTGTGTGACGGACTGCGACGAATATTGTCTGTCATGTAAATCCAGCCACTGTTACACGATTTTCCCAAGCAATATATTTTCTGTTCTTTATAATGGCCTCATGTTGAGCTGTTCCTGTCCGTAATGATGATTCCATTAGGGTTTTGTGTAGTTCTTAATGGAGATAACTATTCGCAATGAAGAAGATATGATGCTAAGGAAACTGCAATGAAATGACCGGCTGCAGTTGAATGGGCTTAACAAAAGTAATTTGAAATGGCTGGGGCATCTTCATCCATTTTTCACAAAATGACCCAGCCGACGCAATCGCTGCAGCTCAATACGTCTAACAATGTCGATGTCCGTGAATAGCTGGAACAACTCATGGTCCATTCGACGGCGATATTCACCGTCAACGCAGATCGGACCATAGATCTTTCGAAGAATTGTTCTCTCAAACACTCCAAGAGCTGTGTCATCTGCTTGCGTAAGTACCCATGCTTCAGATCCATATAACAGAATGGGTAGTCTTGTAGAGTGTGAGTTTGGTCTGGCGGGATGTAGCCTTGCTTTTGAGTTGTTTGCTCAGACCATAGTAGCATCGGTTGGCCATCAATATCCTTCTCCGAATTTCCAAACTGATGTCATTCGTTTTGTTTATGGCGGTACCAAGGTATATAAAATCTTTGACTACCTCGAAGCTGTAGTTCTCAAGTTCCACAGTTGGTCCGAGTCTACTGAATGTCTTGCGCGTTGATACAATCAGCTTGGTCTTCTCGCCGTTTACTGCCAGACCCACTTTGGCAGACTTCTTCTCAAATTGTTCAAAGGTGGCTGTTACCGCTCTCAATGTTCGATCCATTATGTCGATGTCATTGGCGTAGGCGAGTAACTGATGTTGTTTGGTGTACAGAGTGCCATTTCTGTTCCTTTTTGCCTCTCGTGTGACATTTTCAAGCAGGATGTTAAAAATATCACACGACAAATTGTCTCCTTGTCCGAATCCTCGTTCGGTATTAAAGGGCTCCGAAAGGTCCTTTCCGACTTTAACTGTTGATCTTGTGCCAGTTAAAGTTATCCTGCATAGCCTTATTAATTTTGCAGGAATGTCAAACTGTAACCTTGTCTGAATCCTCCTTCGGTATTAAAGGGCTCCGAGAGGTCCTTTCCGACTTTAACTGTTCATCTTGTGCCAGTTAAAGTAATCCTGCATAGCCGAATTAATTTTCCAGGAATGCCAAACGCATACATGGCTTTAAACACCTCTCAACGGATAGGGCTGTCGAAAGCGGCTTTATAGTCGACAAATAGGTGGAATGTGTCGATGTGTTTTTCTTGGGTTTTTTTTCAGGATTTGGCGCAGAGTGAAAATCTGGTCAATGGTGGATGTGCCAGGTCTGAAGCCGCATTGGTATGGTCCAATGATGTCATTGACCATTGGCTTCAGTCGTTCACACTGTACGCTGGATAGCACTTTATATGCGATGGAAAGGAGACTTGTTCCTCTATAGTTGGCACATATCGTCTTGTCTCCTTTTTTGTCCACGGCACACAGGATGCTGAGGTTCCAATCATTGGGCATGCATTCTTCTAGCCAAATTGTACTAATCAGCTGGTGCATGCTCCTTACCAGCATCTGACCACTAGTCTTAAATAGTTCGGCTTGTAACACATCGGCACCTGCTGCTTTATTATTCTCAGCCGATTGATTGTTATTCCGACTTTTTCTTGGCTAGGTGGTATATACTCTATACCGTCATCTATTATTGGGTATCCTCTTCTCCGCTACTATTTGATACCAAAAGTTTTTCAAAATGCTCCTTCCAGACCCTCAGTTACTCGCCTACGCCAATGACATCATTTCTAAAGGAGGATGAGCCTGCACCATCGTCTTCGGTTTGGTGTTTTACCCGTTGGTAGAATTTCCGGACTTCATTCTGACTCCTGTACATCTCTATTTGCTCACCCTCACGTTTTTCTTGTTATTTCTTCTTTTTTCTGAAAATACGTTCTCCACTCTCCTTTTCTCCCGATAGTTCTCCATCGCATTACGTGTTGCTACTGTCTGCAGGGTTGTCCTATACGCTGCGTTTTTCATAGCAGTAGCATTACGACACTCCTGATCGTACCACAGATTTCTTGATGGTGGTTTTTGGTACTCAAGTGTTGCTTTTGCTGCAGTTTGTTGTAAGTTGAGCGAAGTTGAGCGGAGTAGGCTTCTGCTATCTGTTGTGTTTGCAGCTTTTCGACATCAAATTACCGTGTTACATTAGATTGCACTTTTGCTGCTACATTAAGACGGGTGCGTACCTTGGCTGCCACAAGGTAATGGTCCGAATCGATATTCGCTCGTCGGATCGATTGGACGTCTAAATCACTGGATAAATGCCTTCCGACCATCACACCATGATCGATTTGATTTCTCGTTGTTCGATCGGGAGAAATCCAAGTTGTATGGTTGCCCATATTCGACGGACCCATCTGGCAACGCCATAACTTTTGACAGAGATGTCACATCGCTTAATGACATACCGCGTTTGAAGCGTCAGTCCAAGCAGATTTTTACCATGAACCAATACACGCCACGCGAGCGCTCTGAAAATTGTGAAAACTCAACGTCTTTTTAAAAAATGTGAGAAGTGCGCCTTCGAAGAACACCATTAAGCGTTTATACGAAAAATTTTCGACTGTTAAGTCTCTTTCTAATACGAAGAGGCCATATAAAACTCGACCAAGGCGATCGGCCGAGAATATCGCTGCCGGACGAGACAGTGTTGAGAGGTCCCCAAGAAAATCCCAAACACGCCGTTCTCAGCACTTTACAACGGATTATTCGCATTGATTTGCATTTGTTCCCGTACAAAATTCAATTGACGCAAAGAATGTTGCCTGCGGACAAGCCTCGTCGATTGGAATGGGTCCAAAGAGTCATCGAAATGGCCGAAGAAGACGAGCAATTTTGGAGCAAAATTATCATGTCCAATGAATGGGACCGTAAATAAGCAAAATTGCCGTTTTTACGCCACTGAAAATCCTCAGGAGATTCAAGAAGTGCCTCTTCATGACGAAAAAGTCACAGTTTGGTGCGGCGTTAGTGCGAAAACGGTCATTGGGCCGTTTTTCTTCCAAAATGAAAATGGTCATGCTGTTACCATCAACCAGGAGCGTTATCGTGATATGATGACCAATTTTGTGATGTCAATTATTCGTCGAAAGCGTATGAGGCAGTTCTGGTTTCAACAAGACGTCGCTCCACCGCACACAAGTAGCATAACAATCGATTTTCTGAAGAATTTGTTTCCGGGCCGTTTGATGTCGAAAAGTGGTGATTTGGACTGGCCACCGCGTTCGCCCGATTTGACGCCGCCTGACTTCTTCTTGTGGCGATATTTGAAGTCAAATGTTTACGTTAACAAGCCAAGGACCGTAGAAGAGCTCTAGGACAACATTCGTGAAGAAATAGCCGCTATTCCGGCCGAAATGTTGACAAAAACGATGGAAAATGCAGCAAAAAGGGCACAATACGTCATCAACGCCAGAGGCGGCCATTTGAGAGATATCATATTCAAAAATTGATGTAAACAAATCCACTTGGAACAAATTAAATGATTAACATTGCCAACCGGCAAATTTTTATTTTTTTTCTTTGATTTTAAAACAAAAAAACATGGGTCCGTCGAATATGGGCAACACTGTATATCGAAATGCTTGAATCTGGTGCTGCTAACTACCATGTTTTTTGCTGCCGCGAAGTCAATCAATCTCATGTCGTTGTCTGATGTTTCTTTATGGAAGCTGTATTTTCCATATATATATTTTCCCTTCCGATTTTTGCAATAAAATCTCCTAGCAGAATTTTAATGTCATGACCATGGCAGCTATAATACAGTGCGTAATTGTCTGATTTACGTACGCCTGTCCCTTTCCATCGCATTTCCTGTAAGGCAATAATATCGGCTTTGCACTTCTTGAGTACATCCGCCAAAGCGAACACTGGGAACAACGTGCGCACATTCCATGTGTAGATTCGTAGATCGTGGTCCTTTATACGTTTGCGGGGATCGTCAACATTAGAAGGGTTTGGTTTTCTTTTTCTTTGCTTTTTATACCCTTCACCACACTGTGGTACAGGGTATTATGTCTTTGTGCATATGTTTGTAACAGGCAAAAATAATCGAGATAGACCCATGGTTCCTTTTGAGAATATGCATAGAATCACTTTCTTAGTCGATTTATGCATGTCCGTCCGTCCGTCTGTCCGGCCGTCTGTCTGTCTGTCTGTCCATGTTAAATTGTAAACAAAGTACAGGTCGCATTTATGATCCGAATTGGATGAAATTTGGCATAGGTCACTTATTCGGCCCAAGGACGAACCCTATTGAAATTGGGAAAAATCGGTTCAGATTTAGATATAGCTCCCATATATATATTTAACCGATTTAATTTAAACGGTCCCTATATATCTTTCGATTTGCACGAAATTTGGTACAGCGTAATTATTTAGGTCTAGAATGATGTCTGCCAAGTTTCGTAAAAATCGGCCCAGATTTAGATATAGCTCCCATATATAGTTTCGTCCGATTTTTTGTAAATGGTGCCCCAAAGTCCCTATATATCTTTCGATTTGCACGAAATTTGGCATAACGTACTGAATTGAGCCTAGAATGATGTCTGCCAACTTTCGAGAAAATCGGTCCAGATTTAGATATAGCTACCATATATAGTTTCGTCCGATTTCATGTAAATGGTGCACCAAAGTCCCTATATATCCTTCGATTTGCACGAAATTTGGCATAACGTACTTAATTGAGCCTAGAATGATGTCTGCCAAGTTTCATGAATATCGGTCCAGACTTAGATATAGCTCCAATATATAGTTTCGTCCGATTTCATGTAAATGGTGCCCCAAAGTCCCTATATATCTTTCGATTTGCGCGAAATTTGGCATAATGTACTGAATTGAGCCTAGAATGATGTCTGCCAACTTTCGAGAAAATCGGTCCAGATTTAGATATAGCTACCATATATAGTTTCGTCCGATTTCATGTAAATGGTGCAACAAAGTCCCTATATATCCTTCGATTTGCACGGAATTTGGCATAACGTACTTAATTGAGCCTAGAATGATGTCTGCCAAGTTTCATGAAAATCGGTCCAGACTTAGATATAGCTCCAATATATAGTTTCGTCCGATTTCATGTAAATGGTGCTCCAAAGTCCCTATATATCTTTCGATTTGTACGAAATTTGGTACAGCCTAATCATTTAGGTCCAGAAGTTTCGTGAAAATCGGTCCAGATTTAGATAGATATAGCTCCCTTTTATTATAGATTGATTTTAAGTAATTGACGCACCAAGGAACCAATAGGAACAAAACGTTCTGAAATTAGCATAACCTAACCTGTGACAAGTTTGTTTGAAATCGCTTAATATTTGGATAGACCTTCCATTTCAAGTAAATTGGGCATCAAACTGCTCATGTTAGTCAGATTGACATCAAAGTTTGCACATCGTACAAAATTGAGCATAAAATTATTTAGTTGCGTTTTCTAGAAGTACAGACATAGCTCAACGGATGACCTGTTTATATTTGTTTGAAGTCGATTTACCTACTTTATGGATAGATCTAGGTAGATTCACATTTAGATAAATATCACATATTTTATTTCATCCAATTTCATGCTAATAGTCCTGTTTAATATATCCATAGTGGTGAAGGGTATCATATAGTCGGCCCCGTCCGACTTTACTACTTTCCTTACTGGTTCATAGTAGGTTCGGTTTTCCGACTGTGGGCAACTAACCCGACGCCTCAACCAATTTGTTTATAGTTCTTATGGGTGAACTCGCGGCATATATAAGCTCACTATTTCATCGGGTGATGAAAATAGCAATCCCAGGTGGCACCAAGGGGAGGTCAGTGTCAACAATTGAGATGAAAGAGGGACCAAGATAAGCCTGGACTTCGCCATGTTAAGCCAATCAGTCCTTGGCAAAAAATA
This sequence comes from Musca vetustissima, assembly GCF_032173495.1. Classification (NCBI taxonomy): domain Eukaryota; kingdom Metazoa; phylum Arthropoda; class Insecta; order Diptera; family Muscidae; genus Musca; species Musca vetustissima. The sequence continues at coordinate 6,651 of NW_026884315.1, forward strand.
TATTTAAAAAATCCGCACCTACGTATAGTCCTTGGCAAAAAATATATTTAAAAAAAATCCACACCTATGCATAGTCCATATTTAAAAAATCCAATTATCCCAAAGTCTAAAAATAACCTATATAATTTTTTACTAATAAATTATATTTTTTCTCTTTTCAGGTAAATTGTGAAAAAAATATTTTTGTATATAAAAATATGTACGGTAAGCTAGGATAACAATTCCATCATTGACAACATGATCCTGGATTTAAACTCTTTTTAATAAATAACCTCACTTTTTTGTTTGTCAATAAATTGTTGTTGATGTTATTGTTATTATTGTTGTAGTCATACAATATTCATATCAATGCGTACATAAAAAGATTAAAGGACATTAAAAATCCATCCATTCACATCACTGCAAAAAAATACCCCAAACTGTTCTGCTGGAGTATTTAGTCCATATCCCTTCTTTTTTTTTTTTTTTTGTTATTTCTGTGTCACTCTCATCGACTATTGTTCGGGGTCCTGCCGGACAAACATTATTGCAATTTTTAATGCCGCTCTTAACCACCATAAACAATACAATTTACATTTACAACACATTGACCAGATGAACCTTTCGTGGCTTAATTCATTTTATTTCAGCACTCCCCTTGGACCTCTCTTCACTCCTCTCATTCGAACAACCCACCAGAACAACTATTTGCCTTATCAATTGCCACTCACTGCCCATTGTGTGTTGTGGGTGGGGTGGCTGATGTGGTGAGGTGGAAGGTGTATGGCATATCATTTTTTTCTCGTTGTTGTTGTTGTTGTTTTATAACAACCATTATCCTAGTACTGCTGTTTTGGCCATTCATTCGTCCATTCATTCATTTTAATGAATTTTTATGTTCATTAATGTGTTTTGTTGCTTTTGTTGTTTTCTGTTTATTTTACAATTTTCCTGTAAATTGTTAGCTCCCCCTCGTCGTAAGTTAAAATGCTCTGCAGAACGGAACTACTGCTGTGGTGTGTGACACATTAACTGTCCGTGTCCAGTCACTTTATGCGTTGTTAATGTCACCACATTTACGCAATTTGTTTTTTTTTTACTTTGTGTTGGTTTTATTTTCTACTACTACATACAGACATAGAAGATATTATCCACAAGTTACATAAAAGCCACAGATAAAAATTCACTGTTCGCAGGCAGAAGAAGGGGGAGAGCGCTAAAAGAAATTGAAAACCCCCTCAGGAAGGTACTTTGCATTTTATTACTTTCTGAGAAATTAAATGTGTTTCTCCTTCAACATAGAAAACAGAAGAAACTGCTGCTAATGGCCACAAGCATTATATTACTCCAAGACGATGGCATTAGTGATATATTATTTTCCAAGGAAACTAACGGAAGGGTGGCCAGACATCATTAAATTACTTTAAACTTAAAAAAAATTATGTAGGATCTTTGGATTTTTTCAATTCACACCTATGTAGAAACCTTGGAAAAAATGTGCACGGCTATTTAGAAACCTTGTCTGTCTGTGGAAAAATATTTAAAAACCCACATCTATGTAGAGTCTGTGGAAAAAATATGTAAAAAATCCACGCCTATGTAGAGTCTGTGGAAAAAATTAAAAAAAAAATCCACGCCTTTATATAGTCCTCCAAAAAAATCCACGGCTTTATGTAGTCCTCGTAAAAAATCCCATCCTTTATATAGTCCTCGAAAAAATCCACGCCTTTATATAGTCCTCGAAAAAATCCACGCCTTTATATAGTCCTCGAAAAAATACACGCCTTTATATAGTCCTCGAACAAATCCACGCCTTTATATAGTCCTCGAGAAAGTCCACGCCTTTATATAGTCCTCGAAAAAATCCACGCCTTTATATAGTACTCGAAAAAAATCCACGCCTTTATATAGTCCTCGAAAAAACCTCGATTTTATATAGTCTTCGAAAAAGTCCACGCCTTTCGAATCCTCGAAAAAATCCACGCCTCGAAAAAGTCCACGCCTTTATATAATCCTCGAAAAAATCCACGCCTTTATATAGCCCTCGAAAAAGTTCACGCCTTTATATAGTCCTCAAAAAAATCCACGCCTTTATATAGTCCTCGAAAAAAATCCACGTCTTTATATAGTCCTCGAAAAAATCCACGCCTTTATATAGTCCTCGAAAAAAATCCACGCCTTTATATATAGTCCTTGAAAAAAATCCAAGCCTGTTTGTAGTTCTCGAAAAAGTCCACGGCTTTGTATAGTCCTCGATAAAAATCCAATCCTTTATATAGTCCTCGAAAAAAATCCACGTTTTTATATAGTCCTCAAAAAAATCCACGCCTTTATATAGTCCTCGAAAAAAATCCACGCCTTTATATAGTCCCCGAAAAAGTTCACGCCTTTATATAGTTCTCGAAAAAAATCCACGCCTTCATATAGTCCTCGAAAAAGTCCACGCCTTTATATAGTCCTCGAAAAAAATCCCATCCTTTATATAGTCCTCGAAAAAATCCACGCCATTATATAGTCCTCGAAAAAAATCCGCGCCTTTATATAGTCCTCAAAAAAGTCCACGCCTTCAAATATTCTTCAAAAGAGTCCACGCTTTTATTTAGTCCTCGAAAAAGTCCACGGCTTTGCATAGTCCTCGAAAAAAATCCACGCCCTTATATAGTCCTCGAAAAAAATCCACGCCTTTATATAGTTCTCGAAAAAGTCCACGCCTTTATATAGTCCTCGAAAAAAATCCCATCCTTTATATAGTCCTCGAAAAAATCCACGCCATTATATAGTCCTCGAAAAAAATCCGCGCCTTTATATAGTCCTCAAAAAAGTCCACGCCTTTATATATTCCTCGAAAAAAATCCACGCCTTTATATAGTCCTCGAAAAAAATGCACGCCCTTATATAGTCCTCGAAAACAAATCCACGCCTTTATATAGACCTCGAAAAAATCAACTCCTGTTAATAGTCCTCGAAGAAATATTTTAACCTGTAAAGAAAGTAGTAAAGTCGGACGGGCCGACTACTGATTGATACCCTTCACCACTTTGGGTATATTCAACAGATGAATCCTAACAAACCGATACTAAATATAAACCGATTTTCACGAAACTTAACACACATCATTCTAGACCTATTTCATTACGCTGTGCCAAATTTCGTGCAAATCGAAAGATATATAGGGACTTTGGTGCACCATTTACATTAAATCGGACCAATAATATATATGGAAGCTACATCGAAATCTGAACCGATTTTCCCGAAACCTACCACACATCATTCTAAACTCAATTCATTACGCTATGCCAAATGTCGTGCAAATCGAAGGATATGTAGGGACTTTGGTGCACCCTTTACAAAAAGTCGGACGAAAATATATGTTGTAGCTATATCTAAATTTGAACCAATTTTCCCGAAACTTAACACACATCACTCTAGACTTTATTCAGTATTCTATGGCAAATTTCGTGCAAATCCAAGGATATATAGGGACTGTGGTGCACTATTAACCTAAAATCGAACGAAAATATATATGGGATCTATATCGAAGCCTGAACCGATTTTCCCGAAACTTAGCACTTATCATTTTAGACTCAATTCAGTTCGCTATGCCAAATTTCGTGCAAATCGAAAGATATATAGGGACTTTTGTGCACAATTTACTTGAAATCGGACGAAAATATATATGGGAGTTATATCTAAATCTGAACCGATCTTCCCGAAACATACCACACATCATTCTAGACTCAATTCATTACGCTATGCCAAATTTCGAGCAAATTGAAGGATATATAGGGACTTTGGTGCGCCATTTACATAAAGTCGAACGAAACTATATATAAGAGCTATATCTAAATTTAAACCGATTTTCCCGAAACTTAACACACATCAATTTCGTCTTCATTCAGTATGCTTTCGTGCACTATTTACTTGAAATCGGACGAAAATATATATGGGAACTATATCTAAATCTGAACCGATCTTTACGAAATCTAACTCTCATCGCTCTAGACTTAATTCAGTACGCTATGCCAAATTTCGTACATATCGAATGATATATAGGGACTTTGGTGGACCATTTACATTAAATCGGACGAAAATATATATATGGGAGCTATATCTAAATCCGAACCGATTTTCAGGAAACTTAACACACATCATTCTAGACCTAATGCATTACACTGTGCCAAATTTCGTGCAAATCGAAAGATATTAAGGAACTTTGGTGCACCATTTACATTAAATCGGACAAAAATATATATGGGAACTATATCTAAATCTGAACCGATATTCAGGAAATTTAACACACATCATCCTAGACCTAATTCATTACGCTGTGCCAAATTTCGTGCAAATCGAGAGATATATAGGGACTTTGGTGCACCATTTACATTAAATCGGACAAAAATATACACTGGAGATATATCTAAATCTGAACGGATTTTTTCCCAATTTCAATGGGGTTCGTCCTTGGGCCAAATAGATGAGCTGTGCCAAATTTCATACAATTCGGATGAAATTATTCCGACCTGTACTTTGTTTACAAAAAGTGATTCTATGCATATTCTCAAAAGGAACCATGTGTCTATCTGGTTTCCTTTTGCCTGTTACAAACATATGTACAAAGACATAATACCCTGTACCACAGAGTGGTGTAGGGTATAAAAATTAAACATATGAAATATTTTCTATACCTTCCCCCCTCGCCCTCATAGTTTGTGATCATAAACAAAAACTTATGTAGCTCATAAAGGGCTGGTTGTTTTGTGCACACATTCAAATTAGCTTCGTGGAGAACCCTCTAATCTGGCTCCAAAAAAATGCTTTCATGTTTTCTTGGCAGTTTCGGATTTTTTGTTTTATTTTTGAAGGGGGAATTTTTAAAGTGTCATATCATATTCCTGTTTAGCGGTGATGGATGCCTCACCAGCTGCCACGATGTTCGGAAGATGAAAATCCAAAAGAAAAAAGGAATGTTTTCAAGTACTTTCCACAAAACAACAACCACTATTAGCATCAACACCAGCAACATCAACAGCCGACAATATCGGGAACAACACCACAAACACCGGCAACAACAACATCCAACATACACACACAGACATACCTACACACATAGTGTCAACAACATCTGGTCCCTCACTACTTTCCACCAAAGGCAAAAAAACGAAATGCTTCATTTACTTTCTAAACAAATCACTTTTTAATGCTTAGATTTATGTTTTTGTTCCTCTTTGTTCGGTGTTTTTTGTTTTTCTCCTTCCTCATCTACTCCCCTTCAACTCCATTTTTCGAAATTCTTTCTTTTTTCCTCAACATCGTCTGGTATTTAATAAAGACCCCGCTAAACAAAAGGGAAATCATTGAAGTGGCAGATATTCCAAAATAACAACACATGTTTTTTGTTCATGTTGTTGTCGTTGTTGTTGTCGTTCGGAATAAACAAATTAGATTGGTGTTTGGACGCGATAGATGAAGATAAAGTGGCATTTAAATGCAGAACTAAGTCATGGGATGACAAACATCCAAGTGAGACGACGGTAGGGGGCCATACATTTCTTGAATGGCAGGATGATTAGCGTTATCGTTTCGAAGCGACACACTTCGAAACCAAAACACAAAATTGGTGGTGAGGGGTAATGTCGTTGTGGAATGGGACCACGTTTAAAAAACTAAAATGAAAACCTTGAAACCCTCTTCCTAAGAAATACAATAAAAATCCTAGAAAATTTTTTCCAAAAATATTTAGGGCTTGGGCCTTGAGAATCTCTTCGTATAAAATACAAGGGTTAGTTGAAAAGTTTCGCAAAAGTCCAAGAAAAAAATATCCTTTAAACATTCCACGCCTTTGTTTGAGAAGCTCCTTAGAAGTCCCAGGCAAAATATTCTTTAAATGTCCGTAAAATGTTAAAAAAATCCACGCCTATAGATAGGAATGTCCGTAAAAATATTTAAAAAAGTCCACGCCTAACGGTATACCTTGGAAAAATATTTAAAAAAATGTACGCGTAAGGGTATACTTTGGAAATAATAATTAAAAAAATCTACGCCTAAGGGTATATCTTGGAAAAAATATTTAAAAAAATATACGCCTATGGGTATACCTTGGAAAAAATATTTAAAAAAATATACGCCTAAGGGTATATCTAGGAAAAATGTTTAAAAAAATCTACGCCTAAGGGTATACCTGGAAAAAAATATTTAAAAAATCCACGCCTAAGGGTATACCTTAAAAGCACACGCCTAAGGGTATACTTTGGAAATAATATTTAAAAAATCCACGCCTAAGGGTATACCTTAAAAGTACACGCCTAAGGGTATACATTGGAAAAAATATTTTAAAAATCCACTCCTAAGGGTATACCTTGGAAAAAATATTTAAAAAAACGCCTAAGGGTATACCTGGAAAAAGAATATTTAAAAAATCCACGACTAAGGGTATACCTTAAAAATACACGCCTAAGGGTATACTTTGGAAAAAATATTTAAAAATATATACCCCTAAGGGTATACCTTGGAAAAATTTTAAAAAGTCCACACCTAAGGGTATGTCTTGGACAAAAATATTTAAAAGAGTCCACGCCTGTATATAATCCTCGAAAAAGAAATATTCAAAAAAAATCCCCGTCTGTATGTAGAGTCCCTAAAAACAGAGTTTTAAAAAATCAACTCCTTTACAGAGTACTAGCATATGCCCGCAACTTCGTTAGCGAATGTAGGAAATAGTTAAGCATGTATTAACATATTATTTTATTTTCACATCAAACTGCTTATGTCAGAATAACCAATTCACACACTAATAAAGACCATAAACTAAATTTGAGTACCATTTAGTACCAAATTTCATGATTCGAGCTCTAAAGGTTCACCCAAATCCAAATTTTCCATTTAGCACACATTATTTCCATAAGTACCCTGTTCAACCATCCAAAAAAACCTTTATACATATCCCGATCCAATACCCCCACAATGATTCAAAATTCAAATTTCAGGATTCCAACTTCATAGGTTCACCCACAATTTGTACCACAATCAGTACACAGTAGTGCGAATATCCAAAACTTCCTAAATACAACAATCCTACACACCGACAGTGATTCTGAACCCATGTTTCAGGATTCCAACTTCATAGGTTCACCCACAATTCGAATTGTACCAAATTTGGTACACAGTAGTACCAATTCCAAAACTTCCTATATACCCAATCCTACTCTCCCACAGTCATCCAAAATCCAAGTTTCAAGATTCCAACTTTATCGGTTGACCCACAATTAAAATTGTACCAAATTTTGTACATAGTTGTACCAATTTCCAAAACGTCCTACATACCCTAAACCTACACTCCCACAGTCATTCTAAATCCAAGTTTCAGGATTCCAACTCTATTGGTGCACCTGCAATTCAAATTGTACTAAATTTAGTCCATAGTTGCAGCAATTTCCAAAACTTCCTACATTCCCCAATGGGTGAACTGATAGAGTTTGAATTCTGAAACATAGATTTAGGATGACTGTGGGCCTAAATCTATGTTTCAGAATTCAAACTCTATCAGTTCACCCACAATTCAAATTGTACCAAATTTAGTACAAAGTAGTACGAATTTCCAAACCAACATCCCCACAGTGATCCAAAATCCAAGTTTCAGGATTCCAACTTTATAGGTTCACCCAAAATTCAAATTGTACCAAATTTTGTACACAGTAGTACCAATTCCAACACTTTTTATATACCCAATCCTACACTTCCACAGTGATCATAAATCCAAGTTTCAGGATTCTAAATCTATCGGTTCATCCACCATTTAAATTGTACCGATTTTAGTACACAGTAGTACGAATTTCCAAAACCTGCTTCCTATCCCAAAACCTACACCCAAATTCAAATTTCAGGATTCCAACTATATTGGTTCACCCACAATTCAAATTGTACCAAATTTAGTACATAGTTGTACCAATTTCCAAAACTTCCTACATACCCCAACCCTACTCTCCCACAGTGATCCAAAATCCAAGTTTCAGGATTCAAAGTATTGGTGCACCCGCAATTCAAATTGTACCAAATTTAGTACAAAGTAGTACGAATTTCCAGAACCTCTTTCTTACCCCAAACCAGCACCCCCACAGTGATCCAAAATCCAAGTTTCAGGATTCCAACTTTATCGGTTGATCCACAATTCAAATTGTACCAAATTTAGTACATAGTTGTACCAATTTCCAAAACTTCCTACATACCCCAATCCTACACTTCCACAGTCATTCTAAATCCAAGTTTCAGGATTCCAACACTATCGGTTCACCCACAATTCAAATTGTACCAAATTTAGTACATAGTTGTATCAATTTCCAAAACTTCGTACATACCCCAATCCTACATCCCCACAGTCATCCTAAATCCAAGTTTCAAGATTCCAACTTTATAGGTTGACCCACAATTTAAATTGTACCAAATTTAGTACACACTGACAGTGATTCTAAACCCAAGTTTCAGGATTCCATCTTCATAGGTTCACCCACAATTCAAATTGTACCAAATTTTGTACACAGTAGTACCAATTTCCAAAACTTCCTACATACCCCAATCCTACAAGTACGATTTAGTACTTTTCGTACACATAAGTAAAAAATTTCCAAAACTACGTACATATCCCAATCCTATACTCCGACGGTAATGTTACTTTCAATTTTCAGGATTCCAGCTCGATTTGTACCTCCAAATCAAATTTGTACTACATGACTACACGCTTTCCAAACTCTCCTCATATCGACCCTACTTCTCAACCTTAATTTGCATTCCAAATATCAAGTTTTTAGCTCAATCCATTCACACGCTACGAAATTGGACCAAATTTAGTACTTTTCGGATACTTATAGTTCGAATTTCCAAACAGCCCTTGGCTACATTTATTCTACCCTCCATCAGTGACCCTTAATCCAAATTTCAGAGTTCTAGCTCTACCGGTTCGCCAAATACAAATGATACCATATTTAGTACTTTTCGTACCGATCTGGGACGAATTTCCAAAAACCCAGCCTTATCTGTCACCTTTGGATCAACAGTGACCCTCACCCAAAATTTCAAGATTCTAGCTTTAGCCGTTTCGTCTGGGCGTTGATGAATCTTTAAATCAGTCAGTCAGTCAATTACTTTACTCTTTGTATAGATTAGTACTTTTTAGTACTTTTCGTACCGATCTAGTACGAATTTCCAAAAAAGCCAGCCTTATCTGATATAGTTCTAATTTCCAAAAACCCTTTGCTGCACCTATCCTACATTCCATCAGCGACCACCAATCCAAATTTCAGAGTTCTAGCTCTACCGGTTCGCCAAATACAAATGGCATCACATTTAGTATTATTTTTAGTACTTTTCGTACCGTTCTAGTACGAATTTCCAAAAACCCAGCCTTATATGTCACCTTTGGACCAAGAGTGACCCTCACCCAAAATTTCAAGATTCTAGCTTCAGCCGTTTCGTCTGGGCGTTGATGAATCGTTAAATCAGTCAGTCAGTCAGTCAATCACTTTACTCTTGAAAAAATATTCTTTAAAAAAATCCACGCCTTTGGTCCTTTCAAAAATATTCTAGTAAAATATATCCTTTTAAATATAAATCTAAAATTCCATCCTGTTTCTCCTAGTTCCCCTCCCTCCTCTTCCACTTCCTATCCTCCAAAAACTATGTGCAAGATAAACAACAAAAACCAATCAAAGAATTTCGTAAAGAAAAAAATCTCCTCACAAATCCTGCCCTGCACAGCAGCAGCTACAGTCCAGAAAGAAAAACACTTCCAAAAAAGAAAAATAATGGCGTAGAACACCAAAAACCTATTAAAAATCCTTGTAAACAACATCAACACCAGAATTGAACAAAAAAAAGTGCCACGAAAAATAAATAACTTTCTTCGACAACAACAACAAGAATGGCAGGGCAGCACATTTTTTTTTTTTTTTGAACGGAAGAAAATATGAAACAGATTTTCGTTGTTCTCTCCACATCCAGAGATGAAAAAAAATTTAAAACTGAAAATGAAAAAATATGATACTTAAATATGTTTTTGATGAATACGAAATCATAAATATTGGTTGTCCGTTGTTAGCTGCTGTTGCTGCCGCTGCTGCTACTATGGAACACAATGCCACTGGCGGCTAGTTTCGAGAAAAAAAACCATACTCGAAAACTCCAACGAAAATTCCAACTTTTAGAACAAAAGATAAATCGCCAAAAACGAAATGATACTGCGAACTCATACTCACACACACACATTGTGTTTCATTCCATACATCGTTGATGATATGAATAAATCATTATTATTATTTTTATAAACGAGAAGATGCCCAAAAGGATGCGCATATATCCTTGAGCGCTATACGAAAACGAAAACAAGGAAGTAGCGGAATTCATGCTGCAACAATTTTTTTTTTGTTTTTTATGTTTTTGGTTGGATGTTACTTTTTAATACCCTATAGTTTTCCATGTGTACAGGCGTGCCGAAGGACTATCAACAGGCGTGGATTTAAAAAAAATTCTTCCAAATATAGAAGCTATATCTAAATTTGAACCGATTTTTAGGAAACTTAATACACATCATTCTAGACCTAATTCATTACGCTGTGCCAAATTTCGTGCAAATCGAAAGATATTAAGGGACTTTGGGGCTCCATTTACATTAAATCGGACGAATATATATGTGGGACCGATTTTCAGGAAACTTAACACACATCATTCTAGACCTAATTCATTACGCTGTGCCAAATTTCGTGCAAATCGAAAGATATATAGGGACTTTGGTGCGCCATTTACATTAAATCGGACAAAAATATATATGGGAGCTATATCGGAATCTGCACCGATTTTCAGGAAACTTAACACACATCATTCCAAACATAATTCATTACGCTGTGCCAAATTTCGTGCAAATCGAAAGATATATAGGGACTTTGGGGGACCATTTAGATTAAATCGGACGAAAATTTATATGGGAGCTATATTTAAATCTGAACCGATTTTCAGGAAACATAACACACATAATTCTAGGCATAATTCAGTACGCTGTGCCAAATATCGTGCAAATCGGAAGATATATAGGGACTTCGGTGCACTATTTACTTTAAATCGGACGAACATATATATGGGAGCTATATCTAAATCTGAACCGATTTTCAGGAAACTTAACACACATCATTCTAGACCTAATTCATTACGCTGTGCCAAATTTCGTGCAAATCGAAAGATATTAAGGGAATTTTGTGCTCCATTTACATTAAATCCGACGAAAATATATATGGGAGCTATATCGAAATCTGAACCGATTTTCAGGAAACTTGACACACATCATTCTAGACCTAATTTATTACGCTGTGCCAAATTTCGTGCAAATCGAAAAATATATAGGGACTTTGGTGGACCATTTATATTAATTCGGACGAAAATATATATGGGAGCTATATCTAAATCTGAACCGATTTTCAGGAAACTTAACACACATCATTCTAGACCTAATTTCTTACGCTGTGCCAAATTTCGTGCAAATAGAAAAATATATAGGGACTTTGGTGGACCATTTACATTAAATCGGACGAAAATATATATGGAAAATATATATATGAACCGATTTTCAGGAAACTTAACACACATCATTTTAGACCTAACTTATTACGAAGTGCCAAATTTCGTGCAAATCGAAAGATATTTTGGGGATTTTGGTGCACTATTTACCTTAAATCGGACGAATATATATGGGAGCTATATCGAAATCTGAACCGATTTTCAGGAAACTTAGCACACATCATTCTAGGCATAATTCAGTACGATGTGCCAAATTTCGTGCAAATCGAAAGATATTTTGGGGATTTTGGTGCACTATTTACCTTAAATCGGACGAAAATATATATGGGAGCTATATCGAAATCTGAACCGATTTTCAGGAAACTTAGCACACATCATTCTAGGCATAATTCAGTACGATGTGCCAAATTTCGTGCAAATCGAAAGATATTTTGGGGATTTTGGTGCACTATTTACCTTAAATCGGACGAAAATATATATGGGAGCTATATCGAAATCTGAACCGATTTTCAGGAAACTTAACACACATCATTCTAGACCTAATTTATTACGCTGTGCCAAATTTCGTGCAAATCGAAAGATATGTAGAGACTTTGGTGGACCATTTACATTAAATCGGACGAAAATATATATGGGAGCTATATCTAAATCTGAACCGATTTTCACGAAACTTAACACACATCATTCTAGGCCTAATTCATTACGCTGTGCCAAATTTCGTGCAAATCGAAAGATATATATAGAGTCTTGTGCTCCATTTACATTAAATCGGTCGAAAATATATATGGGAGCTATATCTAAATCTGAACCGATTTTCAGGAAACTTAACATAATTCAATCTAGACCTAATTCATTACGCTGTGCCAAATTTCGCGCAAATCGAAAGATATATAGGGACTTTGGTGGACCATTTACATTAAATCGGACAAAAATATATAAATCTGAACCGATTTTCCCAATTTCTATAGGGTTCGTCCTTGGGCCAAATAAGTGACATATGCCAAATTTTATTCAAATCGAATCATAAATGCGACCTGTACTTTGTTCACAAAAATGCATGGACGGACAGACAGATGGACGGACATGCATAAATCGACTTAGAAAGTGATTCTGTGCATATTCTCGAAAGGAACCATGTGTCTATCTCGTTTCCTTTTGCCTGTTACAAACATATCCACAATGACATAATACCCTGTACCACCAGTGTGGTGAAGGGTATAATAAAATATTCGTGGATGGACCCCCCAAAGTACGCCTTTGTGATCGTCCTCTTCTTCTTCTTGTCCGCATGGTCGGTCCTCTGTCCTGTTGTCACTGGTTAAATAAAACATTACTCCAATGCGCCAAATAGACAAAAAATTTGCAATTTTTCATTTGTCTGCTGGTGGCTGTGATGGTGGTGTTCTGTTGTGAGTGTGTGTGTGATTGAGTGAGTTCCTTGCAAATTCGTAGGAATTGTTGGAATGTTGGTGATGATGAGGAGGATGCTGCTGCTATTATTCTCTCGCTCTCTGTCTCTGTGTGTAGCCTCAAGTTAGACATTTAATTTTTATGGGTCAAGGATGTTTTTGCTGAAACGATTATTTTTTTCTATTTATTTTTTGTTGTTGTTTTTGTTTTATTTTTTGGAACATCAAAAAATGTAATTTCGTTGCTTCTTTTTTTTTGGGTTTTTGTTTTATTTCATTCATTCATGCAGTGGAGGATGGATGCTGATGATGACCCAGTGTTGGACTTCAATAAAAAAAAATTCTTTGGTGTCCAAGTGTTGCTCCCTTTGGGGTTCCCTTACTCTCCGCTTTTCTATGTTTTTTTTTTTTTTTGTGATTGTGTGGTAAATTTAAATTTGTTTTTGCTTGAAATTGAAATTTTATCTTCAAAAAATAAATCTTCGTTAGTGCTTTGCTGTTGTATGTGAAAGAAATGAAATACTTGACATAACTTATGATGGGTTAGATGATAGTTCGGAGGGAGATATGTGGAAAAAACATCCACTATGATAAATTGTAGGCAGAAAATATTGTGGAAAATATTTACCAAAGGATTGTCATGGAAAATATTTAAAGAAAAATTAATAAAAAAAAAATCAGATTTTTTTTTAGAAAATTCAAACCTTTTTCCTTCGGAATTGAAATTGCAACTTTCGATTTTTTTATTTAAAATCCCATTGGATCCTTGTTCATTGCTTTTTAAGGATGTAAATATTTGTTTGCATGACCGCGATAATATTAAGCTTGCAAATTATACAGCTCATGTAAATACACATTGGCAAATAATCATTGTGGGAGTGGCCCTGGTTACTCCTTATCTCTGATGCTGTTCCTTTTTTCCGGCGCTTAATTTGGATAATGGACATTTTTATTTGTTTCAAATTGTGGCTGTTGTCATGGATATTTTTTTAATTAATTTATATTTACACAACACCAGATCCAACTGATTTTTAATAACAGTCGTAATACGCAACAACGTCAATGATGACGTTGTGGCACAGTGGGAGATATTTAACAAAAATATTTTTAGACAAGGCGTGGATTTTTTAAAGAATATTTTTTTGCAGGGATCCTTACAAGGCGTGGATTTTTTAAAGAATATTTTTTCAAGGCGTGGATTTTTTAAAGAATATTTTTTCAAGGACTACCACAAGGCGTGGATTTTTTAAAGAATATTTTTTCAAGGACTACCACAAGGCGTGGATTTTTTAAAGAATATTTTTTCAAGGACTACCACAAGGCGTGGATTTTTTAAAGAATATTTTTTCAAGGACTACCACAAGGCGTGGATTTTTTAAAGAATATTTTTTCAAGGACTACCACAAGGCGTGGATTTTTTAAAGAATATTTTTTCAAGGACCACCACAAGGCGTGGATTTTTTAAAGAATAATTTTTTCGATCAACAACAAGGCGTGGATTTTTTAAAGAATAATTTTTTCGATCAACAACAAGGCGTGGATTTTTTAAAGAATAATTTTTTCGATCAACAACAAGGCGTGGATTTTTTAAAGAATAATTTTTTCGATCAACAACAAGGCGTGGATTTTTTAAAGAATAATTTTTTCGATCAACAACAAGGCGTGGATTTTTTAAAGAATAATTTTTTCGATCAACAACAAGGCGTGGATTTTTTAAAGAATAATTTTTTCGATCAACAACAAGGCGTGGATTTTTTAAAGAATAATTTTTTCGATCAACAACAAGGCGTGGATTTTTTAAAGAATAATTTTTTCGATCAACAACAAGGCGTGGATTTTTTAAAGAATAATTTTTTCGATCAACAACAAGGCGTGGATTTTTTAAAGAATAATTTTTTCGATCAACAACAAGGCGTGGATTTTTTAAAGAATAATTTTTTCGATCAACAACAAGGCGTGGATTTTTTAAAGAATAATTTTTTCGATCAACAACAAGGCGTGGATTTTTTAAAGAATAATTTTTTCGATCAACAACAAGGCGTGGATTTTTTAAAGAATAATTTTTTCGATCAACAACAAGGCGTGGATTTTTTAAAGAATAATTTTTTCGATCAACAACAAGGCGTGGATTTTTTAAAGAATAATTTTTTCGATCAACAACAAGGCGTGGATTTTTTAAAGAATAATTTTTTCGATCAACAACAAGGCGTGGATTTTTTAAAGAATAATTTTTTCGATCAACAACAAGGCGTGGATTTTTTAAAGAATATTTTTTCAAGGACTACCACAAGGCGTGGATTTTTTAAAGAATATTTTTTCAAGGACTACCACAAGGCGTGGATTTTTTAAAGAATATTTTTTCAAGGACTACCACAAGGCGTGGATTTTTTAAAGAATGTTTTTTTGCAGGGCGTGGATTTTTTAAAGAATATTTTTTGCAGGGCCTGGATTTTTTAAAGAATATTTTTTGCAGGGCCTGGGTTTTTTAAAGAATGTTTTTTGCAGGGCGTGGATTTTTTAAAGAATGTTTTTTGCAGGGCGTGGATTTTTTAAAGAAAGTTTTTTGCAGGGCGTGGATTTTTTAAAGAATATTTTTTGCAGGGCGTGGATTTTTTAAAGAATATTTTTTGCAGGGCGTGGATTTTTTAAAGAATGTTTTTTGCAGGGCGTGGATTTTTTAAAGAATGTTTTTTGCAGGATTTTTTGGATTGGATTTTTTAAAGAATATTTTTTGCAGGGCGTGGATTTTTTAAAGAATATTTTTGGCAGGGCGTGGATTTTTTAAAGAATATTTTTTGCAGGATTTTTTGGATTGGATTTTTTAAACAATATTTTTTGCAGGATTTTTTGGATTGGATTTTTTAAAGAATATTTTTTGCAGGATTTTTTGGATTGGATTTTTTAAACAATATTTTTTGCAGGATTTTTTGGATTGGATTTTTTAAAGAATATTTTTTGCAGGGCGTGGATTTTTTAAACAATATTTTTTGCAGGATTTTTTGGATTGGATTTTTTAAAGAATATTTTTTGCAGGGCGTGGATTTTTTAAACAATATTTTTTGCAGGATTTTTTGGATTGGATTTTTTAAAGAATATTTTTGCAGGTCGTGGATTTTTTAAAGAATATTTTTTGCAGGGCGTGGATTTTTTAAAGAATATTTTTTGCAGGGCGTGGATTTTTTAAACAATATTTTTTGCAGGATTTTTTGGATTGGATTTTTTAAAGAATATTTTTTGCAGGGCGTGGAATTTTTTAAAGAATATTTTTGCAGGGCGTGGATTTTTTAAAGAATATTTTTGCAGGGCGTGGATTTTTTAAAGAATATTTTTGCAGGGCGTGGATTTTTTAAAGAATATTTTTCATGGATCCTTAAGTCATCCATAGTGGTGGAAGATTTGCAGTTTTTAAATAATATTTTTTTCAAGTGTCATCCATAGTGGTGGAAGATTTTTTGCCAATAGGAACAAGTTATCGTCAGTCACATATAAGGAAAAATGCATTCTTTGTGATAAAAGGGTTGTTTCTAACAAGAAAAAATCACTGTTAGCAGCTGAGTGTTATTTCCAATTAGAAAAAATCATACTTAATGAGAAATTTAAAAAAAAAATATTTTTGCAAAATAATTTTTTCCCCACTGTCCCGAAAAAGTTGGCGTCCTCTTCCGTTATAACTATCATTACGTTAAATAAATATCTGCTTGGTGGCTTGCTTGGTTTCCTCGCTTTCCATGCCATTTATCTCTTCACCAAATACAACTTCTTCCCCAACAACCCCCTCCCTCCCAACTGATTTTTCATTTGATTTGCATTCCCAACCAACAGCTGCCTTCAGTGATCAAAGTTACACCATAACTGTAATAATTATATCTGCGGTTTATTTCCAATTTTTCATTCAGGCTGTGTGAGATTTTCCATTTCATTTGTTTCTCAACTGAACTCCAACTATGCGCAGGGAAAGTAATACGGAATCCACAGCCATCCATTAATCCAACGAATTGAATAATAATGAAATTTAATATTTTTGTTCAAGGCATGATTACATCTCATTATGCGAAAGTTGTTGAGGTAATAGTTTTCTTATTTAGTAATTCGTTTTTAATTTCGCTATGTTATCCTATAAGAAAAAGTAGTAGTAGCTCGGGGATTTTGCCCTCCAAAAAAAAAAAAAATATCCCCAGTTACTGTGTTTTTGTTCCCTTTAAGGAAAATCCATCCTCAGTCTTTGTTTTTTTCTCTTATTGGAAAATGTCTTTCCTAGGGGCTGAGAATTTATTCCAATAAGAAAAAGTAATCCTAGATGACTGAGGAACTTTACTTTGTCTTCCCTAGTGGCTGATAATGTATTCCAATAAGAAGAAGTAATCCTAGGTGACTGAGGAATTTTTCTTATAGGAATAAGTCATTCAGCAGCAACTGATGATTTTTTTCTTATAAGAATAAGTCATATCCAAAGTAGTTGAGAATTTATCCCCTTTAAGAAAAAGTCATCCTCAGCTCCTGAAGAAATGTTTTCCAATAAGAAATCAACGCCAGTCAAGTAGATTTCTTTCTAATAGGAAAAAATCTATTCTCAGTAATTGAAGACTTTTTTCTTATTGGGAAATATATAAATAAAATATATTCCTCTCCTGTGTTTTGTTTGTTACGAGCAAATTTATTTATATCCGTCACAGCTCGTAATGACCTTGCGTAATTGTTTAAAATTTCATAACATTTGTGCACAGTAAATAAATAAATTAATTATTTTGTTGTTGTTTATCGCATATCCGCAATATTAACTCGATTTGTTTGCTTGGATTAAAAATAATATATATTACAAAAATAAAGAAAATATTAGAGTGGGTCGAAAGAGGTGTAATTAAAATAGAACTCATTTTCAAAGGTATATGATTTTTTCCAATAGGATAATCAGTCCTCTTAGTGGTTGACATTTTTTTAACTGTATAAAAAATCTTCGTCATTTCCAAAAGAAATCATCTTTATTGCTGGAAAACTTTTTACCAATAGGAAAAAGTCATCTTCAGTCACTTAAAAATGTTTCCTAAAGAAAAATGCATCCCTAGTGATAAAACAGTTCTTTCTAACAAGAAAAAAATCATTATCAACAGCTGAGTATTGCTTCCAATAGGAAAAATGCATCGTTCGTGTTGAAAGAATATTTTCCAATAGGAAAAAAGTCTCCTTCTGTCACTGATGAATTTATTCTATAGGAAAACGTCTTCCTCTGTCATTGAGAATTTTTTCCTATTCGGAAAGTCTTTCTTTGGCTCTGAGGATTTTTTTCCTAGAGTAAATAGTCTTTCTCTGGCACTAAGGATTATTTTCCTATTGGAAAAGTCTTCCTCAGTCACTGAGGAATTTTTTCCTATAGGAAAAAGTATTCCTCTGTCATTGATAATTGTTTCCTATAGGAAAAAGTCGTCCTCTGTCACTGTGGAATTTTGTCCTATTGGAAAAGTCTTCCTCCGTCACTAAGAAATGTATTCTTATTGGAAAAAGTCTTCCTCAGGATTTTTTTCCTGTGGGAAAAAGTATTCCTCTGTCATTGAAAAAATTTTTCCATTGGAATAGTCTTCCTCTGTCTCTGATGATTTTTTTCCTATTGGAAAAGTCTTCCCCTGATACTGAGGATTTTTTCCTATAGGAAAAAGTCTTCCTCTGTCACCGAGGATTTTTTTCCTATAGGAAAAGTCCTCCTCTGTCTCTGAGGATTTTTTTCTATTGGAAAAGACTTCTTCAGTCACTGAGGACAATTTTCCTATAGGAATAAGTCACCCTCAGCAACTGAGGAATTTATTCCTATAGGAAAAAGTCTTCCTCAGCAACTGAGAAATTTCTTCCTATAGGAAGAAGTCTTCCTGAGTAACAGAGGAATTTTTCCCTATACAAAAAAGTCTTCCTCGGTCACTGAGGAATTTTATTTTATTGGAAAAAAGTCTTCTTCAGTTACTAAGGAAATTGTTCTTATTGAAAAAAAGTCTTCCTTCGTCACTGAGGATTTTTTCTTATAGGAAAAAGTCTTCCTCAGTCACTGATGATTTTTTTCTTATAGGAAAAAGTCTTCCTCAGTCACTGAGGATTTATTTCCTATAGAAAAAAGTCTTCCTCAGTCACTAAGGAATTTTTTCCTATTAAAAATCTTCCTACGTATCTGAGGAATTTTTCCTATTGAAAAAAGTCTTCCTCTGTCACCGAGAATTGTTTTCCAATAGGAAAAATACATTGTCAGTCATTGGGGATTTGTGACACTGAGGAATTTTTTCCTATTGGAAAAAGTCATTCTCAGTCATTGGGGATTTTTCCAATAGGAAAAATTCTTCCACTGAGGATTTTTTCCTATAGGAAATTTATATTCAGTCACTAAGAAGAATTTTCCAATAGGAATAAGTCTGACGGTGACTTAAGGGATTGTTTTCCTATAGGAAAAAAATCATAGTCAGGGGTTAAAAAATTTGTTTTCCAATACAAAAGAGTTGATCTCAATAGTGAAAGATATTTTTCCAATACTAATAAATCATTCTCAGCCACTGAAAATACGCCTTTTCCCAAAGAAATAGGAAATAAGTATTTTCCCAATATGAATAAGTCATCCTCAGTCTTTAAGATTTTTCCTATTTTTTTTTTTTTTTTTTTGAATATAAATAAATAGTCTACAATCACTGAGTTTTTTTCTATAGGGAAAAGTAATAGTGATTAAGAATTTGTGTCCAATAGGAAAAGTCATCATCAGCTACTGAGAATTTTTTCCATGTAGAGATTAAAAACTTTTTTTCAAAAGGAAAAAAAATCATGGTCAGCTACTGAGGATTTTTCCTATTAGAATAAGGCTATCTTTATTCACTGAGAATTTTTTCTTATAGGAAAAACTCATTCTCTGTTTTTGAAGATATTTTCCAATTGGAAATAGTAATCCTAATTTTTTCTTTACGGAAAAATCATATTAAGGATTTGGTTCCTCTAGGAAATCTTCATCCTCAGTTACTCAATATTTTTCTAATGGACAATAGGACAATGTCATCCTCATTGATTCAAAAATTGTTTTCCAATAGGAAAAAATCATTCTCAGAATGTGTCGTTGGTCCACCACAGCTACTTTAAATTTTCCAACAGGAAAAAGGTCATCCTCTGCTTGATAAAAAGCCATCCCCGAATGAGGAGGTTTTTATTAATCTATTTTTTTTATTTCCCATAATGCAATTTCGTTATGCAACCTCTCATCTATGTTCTCCAACAAAAAAAAAACCTCACGTTTAATAACCACCATAGTAACGCCCTTTGATTTATTTTAATTTACAACGCATTCAATACCCAGTTCTACAATTTATTATATTCAATGCATCCCCCTTCCATTGAGGATGATGATGAGAACGACTACGATGAGATGAAGAAGATGACTCCAGTGTATTCCATTTTAAATGACAATATCGAAAACAATGACACAATGCAAAATTGGTACAACAGCAACAACAATCCCAACCAGCTGAAATATGAGCAATTATCTCGGAATCAATATTCAACGAAAAACACAAACACACACATACACTCACATACAAATGGAGGAGGGCATATTAAATGGAAAAGCGAAATTAAAAACCCTCCATTTGGGATTTCAATCATTTGACAATGAATGGATGAATTGCCTGGCCTTTACCCAATGTATATCGGCAGCACATTGTTATTGCCCAGCCATATCCCAGTATTATGCCCTTGAGATAAGTTTGCCAGCGAAATTTTTGGGGTTGCCATAGAGAATGGTTGGGGGGGGAGGGGAAACTATGTTGTTTTAAACGCCAAAAAATATTGGCTTCAAATAAAATGAGCGGAAACTATTATAAATTATAGAAAATAGGTTCTGATGATTATTTTTCCTATTGGAAAAACACCTCATCCAATGAAGATGCATTTTTCATATAAGAAAATATCGTCCTACGACTTTTTCCAATAGGAAGAAATCCTCAGTTATTGAGGATGACTTTTTAGTATTGGAAAAAATCCACAGCCACTGAACAAAGACTTTTTCCTATTGGAAAAAATCCACAGCCACTGAGGAAGACTTTTTCTTATAAGGCAAAAATCCTCAGCTACCGAGGATGACTTATTCCTATAGGAAAATAATCCTTAACTACTGAGGACGACTTTTTCCTATAGGAAAACAATCCTCAGTTACTGAGGACCACTTTTTCCTATAGGAAAACAATCCTCAGTTACTGAGATTGACTTTTTCTAATAGGAAAAAAATCCTCAGTTACTGAGGATGACTTTTTCCTATAGGAAAAAAATCCTCAGATACTGAGGATGACTTTTTCGTGTAGAAAAAATTATTTTTCCAATTGGAAAATACTCTCAATTGCTGAAGGTGACTTTTTTTCAATTCGAAAAATTATCTTCAGTAGCTGAGGATGATTTTTTCCAATTGGAAAATATGATCAGTTGCTGAAGGTGACTTTTTTCAATAGGAGGATGACTGAGGATGATTTTTTTCTTTAGACAAAAATATCCTTTCCAATTGGAAAATATCCTCATTGGCTGAAGTTGACTTTTTTCAATTGGAAAACATATCTTCACTAGGTGAGGATGATTTTTCCAATTGGAAAATGTCCTCAGTTGCTGAAGTTGACTTTTTCCAATTGGAAAAAAATCCTCAGTTGCTGAGAATGAAATAAATAATGCAAAAAATATTTTTATTCCACTTGACCTCAACCAAAAAAAAACAAATAATTAAATGATTTGATATTTTTCTGGTTGGTTGATTCGTGGCGCCACAACCGATGATGGATATTGACATTTGTTTGTAAAATAATATTCTATAAATAAATGTTGCACAATTCCAGAGCTTAAAAGGTCAACAATGAGGTCATTATACTAAATAAATATGCACGGAAAATTGTGCTCTCAGTCTGTCAATATTAAGCGATGAAGACAATGACGACAAAAACTCGATGTCTGGCGTCATTTTTGTAATAACCAATTAAATTCTCAATTTTTTTTTTATTACCATTTTATGCTCTTTTTCTGTTCAGTTTTATTTTTATGTCAACATGTCAGTCATTTAACAGATATCTCAGTTCTTTTGATGCGAGCTATTAAAAAGAAAAAGTTCAAGCAGATAAATTGCTTCATTGTCACTGTCGTTTGAGTTTGTGATTTGTGAATCCAGACGCAGACACAATAGTCAGTCGTAAAAGAAGTTCACTTTCATTGTGAACTTTTGCTGCTGCTCGAGAATTTCATTTGCATACAATTAAATAATTATTATTGACGAAGAGAAACGTCATCCTCACTCAATGGGAATTTATTTTCTGTAGGAAAAAGTCATATTGACACTATGTAATGTTTTCCAATTAGAAAAAGTCAGTCTCTGTCAATAAAGAATTTTTCCTATAGGAAAAAGTCATCCTTAGTGACTGGGGATATTTTTCCTATAGGAAAAAGTCATCCTTAGTGACTGGGGATATTTTTCCTATTGGAAAAAATCAACCTCAGTAACTGAGAATGTTTTTCCTATAGGAAAAACACGTCCTTAGTGACAGAGGATTTTTTTCCTATAAGAAAAAGTCATCTAATATTTTTTTTCCTATAAGAAAAAGTCATCCTCAGTAACTGAGGATATATTTCATATTGGAAAAAGTCATCCTCAGTAACTGGGGATTTTATTCCTATAGGAAAACCTCATCCTCAGTAACTGAGGATTTTATTCCTATAGGAAAAGTCGTCCTCAGTAACTAAAGAATCAGTGACTGAGGATTTTTTTCCAATAGGAAAAAGTCATCATCAGTGACTGTGGACTTTTTCCAATAGGAAAAAATCATCCTTGGTAACTGAGGATAGGAAAAAGTCATCTTTAGTAACTGAGGATATTTTTCCAATATAGTTGAGGATATTTTTCCTATAGGAAAAAGTCATCCTCAGTGACTGAGGATATTTTTTCCTATAGGAAAAAGTCATCCTCAGTGACTGAGGATATTTTTTCCTATAGGAAAAAGTCATCCTCAGTAACTGAGGATATTTTTCCTATAGGAAAAAGTCATCCTCAGTAACTGAGGATATTTTTCCTATAGGAAAAAGTAATCCTCAGTAACTGAGGATATTTTTCCTATAGGAAAAAGTAATCCTCAGTAACTGAGGATATTTTTCCTATAGGAAAAAGTAATCCTCAGTAACTGAGGATATTTTTCCTATAGGAAAAAGTAATCCTCAGTAGCTGAGGATATTTTTCCTATAGGAAAAAGTAATCCTCAGTAACTGAGGATATTTTTCCTATAGGAAAAAGTAATACTCAGTAATTGAGGATATTTTTCCTATAGGAAAAAGTAATACTCAGTAATTGAGGATATTTTTCCTATAGGAAAATGTCATCCTCAGTAACTGAGGATATTTTTCCTATAGGAAAAAATCATTTTCAGTAACTGAGGATATTTTTCCTATAGGAAAAAGTCATCCTCAGTAACTGAGGATTTTTTTCCTATAGGAAAAAGTCATCCTCAGTAACTGAGGATTTTTTTCCTATAGGAAAAAGTCATCCTCAGTAACTGAGGATTTTTTTCCTATAGGAAAAAGTCATGCTCAGTAAATGAGGTTTTTTTTCTATTTATATTCTTATTGGAAAAAGTCATCCTCAGTAACTAAGGATTTTTTTCCTATAAGAAAAAAATGAAAAAAAATCGTAGTCACTCTCCCTTTAATATTTATTGCATAATTTATTGCCGTTGGCATAATTTATTACCTTCATTATCTTTTTATCTGCAAACATTGTATATTTTATTAAAGAGTTAAATTACCCGCCCTGCCACGCACAAAAAATCCCCCGCTTGTAAGCTCCGACATATATATTAGTGTTCTCATGGAAATGAAGTCATTATCACAGTATGCCTTTGATATCGGCTTAAAGCTTCATTATCTTAACATGCTGGGCACCAAAGCCCATTACTACAATCCACACACAGAGTGCGGTAGCAGGAACATCGACAGCAGAATCAGAAGCAGCAGTGGAAGTGTCATCATCGTTTGAATCATGCAATGACTTTGACATTTTCAAAGGAACTGTATTAACCGGGATTTAGGGTTTTCGAACTTACATACACTCACTTATCCACGCATACACATTCACCTCCCACCCTCTCATACATTCACAATGAACTTATACGTTCGTACATTTAAAGGATAAAGAGTTTCAATTTATGTCACAAGTTTAAGTGAGTGTGGGTCTTCGACAATTTTGTTGTTGCTGTTCTTCTTCTGTTCTCTTTGCATTCTAATGAAAGTCAATTCCTTGTCAGTTTTCTTTTTTCTCCTTCTAAGCCCTAACAATTCGTACCAAGCATATGTCACTACTTCTACTACTTTATTAGATGGTACTTGCCTTGTCATTAAGTTTGTTGACTATTACTTTTCTTCTTGCCTTGTCTTGTCTTTCTTTTCTAATTCCTTGTTATGTACTACCTATCTTACCTCTACAATCTTGAGTTTTAGTTAGAGATTAAATCTTTGAGGTAAATTGACTTTATTGTAACATGATTGACAATGAACTTATCATGTGATGTGTGTCACACTGAACAAATTTTCCTATAAGAACATTTTCCGACTTGACTGAGGGAAAAATCCTCAGTGACCAAAAAAAGACCTTTTCCCATAGGAAAAATATGCTCAGTGACTTAGCATGACGTTTTCCTATAGGAAAAAGTCCTCTGTGAATGACGACAACTTGTTCCTATAAGAAAAAAAATCCTCAGTGACTAAGACTTTTCCTATAGGAAAAATCCTCTGTGACTGAAGAAGACTTTTTCCAATAGGAAAATATTCCTATATTCTTCAGTTGAGGATAAATTTTTCCATTTGTAAAAAATCCATAATGACGGAAGAAGTCATTTTCCAATAGGAAAAAATTCTACAGTAACTGAAAAAAACTTTTTCTAATAGGAAAAAATACCTAAGTAACTGAGGAAGACTATTTCCATTACTGAGAATTATCCTCAGATATTGAGGAAGCCTTTTCCTATAGCGCCGATAAAGATTTTTTTCTTATAAGAGAAAATCCCCAGTGACCGAGAAATATTTTGTTCCCATTGGAAAAATTCTATAGTTGAGAAAAAACGTTTTCATATAGGAAAAAAATCCTCAGTGACTGACGATGAATTTTTTCCCTATAGGAAAAAAATCCTCAGTTACTGAGGATGAATTTTTCCTATAGGAAAAGAATCCTCAGTGTCTAAGGATGACTTTTTCCTATAGGAAAAAATCCTCAGTGACTAAGGATGACTTTTTCATATAGGAAAAAATCCTCAGTTACTGAGAATGACTTTTTCCTATATGAAAAAAATTCCTCAGTTGCTGCGGAGGATGACTTTTTCCAATAGTAAAAAATTCCACAGTTGCTGAGGATGACTTTTTCCAATAGGAAAAAAATCATCCGTTACTATAGAAAAAATCTTTAATGAGGATAACTTTTTCCTATAGGAAAAAAATTACTCAGTGACTGAGGAAGACTTTTTCCTATAGGAAAAATCCTCATTGGCCGAGGGTGATTTTTTCCTGTTGGAAAAAAATCCTGACTGAGGAAAACTTTTTCCAATAGGAAAAAAACCTAATTAACTGAAGAAGACTTCTTTCCTATAGAATAAATTCTTAGTGAAGGATATTTTCAAATTGGAAAATACTTGGTGATTGAGAAAAACTTTATTCCAATGGGAAAAAATTCCTAGGATAATTCCTTGCCAGCAGAAAAAAACATATTGCCCTAGGTGGACTTTTCCAATGAGAAAGAAACTCTCATTGATGAATAAATATTATTTCCTATTGGAAACATTTTTCCTATTAGAAATAATTCCTTAGTCACTGAGGAAGACTTTTTCCTATAAGAAAATAAGCCAGCAACTTATTATGAGTTTTTCCTATTGGAAAAGAAATCATCAGTGGTTCAGAATGACGTTTTCTGATAGGAAAAAATAGATGTCTCTTGACGATTATATTTCCCATAAGAACTATATTTGTCTTTAAAAAAAAAAAAACGATTGGGGCACTAAGAAAATTATTTTTAAAATCAGAAAAAATTCCTCAGCCATAAGACCATTTACTATAGAATGGTGATTTCCAATTCGAAAAATGTATTAGTCTCTGACGACGACATTCTCCATTCAAATGAATTCCCCCTACAGAGTAAGGAAAAAACTGGAAAATACTCGTTAACTGAGAATCAATTTTTCTTATTGGAATAAATTCTTCAGAGAATGACTTCTTCCAATTGGAAAAAAATACATATTGACTAACAATGACTTTTTTCTATTAGAAAAATTCCTCAATTACAAAAGATGATTTGTTCCAATAGGAAAACAATTCCCATTGGCTGGGAATGGCTTTTCCAGTTGGTAAAAATCTCTTTGGTGACTGAGGATGACGTTTTCCCAAAAAATGTTCCAATTGGAAAAAAAACCCACATTAAATAAGAACCACTTTTCCTTTTAGAATAAATTAATCAATAATTGTGCAAGATTTTTTCCAATTGGAAACATTTCATTTTGACTAATAATCTCTTTTTCCCATTAGAATAAATTCCTCAGGCACAGAAGAAGGGTAAAAATTGACTGCTTTTTACAGTTGGTAAAAATTGCTAACCTATAGAGAACGGTCTTTTCGTATTGGATAAAAATTTTGCGGTAACTGCGGTAATTTTAATGGGAAAAAATTCTCAGACCCTGAGGATGAAAAATATTTTTATAATTAGTTAAAAAAATATTGTAAAAATGTAAAAATTTTGTAAAAACCTGAGGATAAAATATCAGCGACTGATTGTTTTCTTATTGGAACAGTATGTTATTAGAACAGTATTATATCTTTCCAATTAGAAAAAAATCGTTTTTGCTGATTGCATATTAAAGGGGAAGGCCACGAATTAGATGGAAAGACCAAAAGACCAAGACTTGCGCACAAGACCGACGCGCTTGGAAATCTTTTTTCAGCTCGGCTTATGGAACAACCGTTCTGTAACAAGCCAGCTAAGTAAGTAAGTAATATTAAACTCTATTATGTTGGAATTAATATTTTTATTCAGAAAAATTAATCCAATTGATATAAATTCTCAGAACTGAGGATGATTTTCTCCCAATTGGAAAATTATTTAAATAATATTTTTCTTATTGGAATATTATTTTGATGATTATTTATTATTGGGAACAACTTCTCAGTGTATTAGATTTTGTCTGAGTTTGTCTTAAATTTTCCAATTAGAAAAAAATGATTTTTTCTGATTGTATGTAAAACTCTATCTTGTTGGAATTTAAATTATTTCTTTAAGGAAAATATATCCTATTGAAATAATTCTCAGAAATGAGGATGATTTTTATCCAATTGGAAAAAAAAGTTAATGAATTTTTTTCTAATTGAAAAAATATATTGATAATTTTCCCCATTGGAAAAAAGTCCTCAGTGTTTTTTCTGATTGGAAAAATCATTTTTTCTGATTGAGAAAAACCTTTTCTCTGATTGGAAAAATCGTTTTTTCTGATTGCATTAAAAAATTATATCATGTTTTCTTTAAGAAAAATATATCCAATTAAAAAATCAGAAATGAGGATATTTTTTCCAATTGGAAAAATATGTTAACTATTTTTTCTTATTGGAAAAATATTTTAAAGATTTTATCACAATTAGGAAAGATTTCCCAATGTATTGAATTTTTTTCTGAGTGTATCTCAACCTCTATCGTCTGACATACTCTTTCATATGTATCATATATTTGTATGTATGTGTGTATATGTTCGCCTCATCAAAAGGTGTCTTCTTAGACATTTGGATGGCTAAGTGGGTTAGTAGTTCCATTGTTAATTTGTGTCTTGTTATGTTGTTGGGGCTATTCAGGCTTATTCTTATTCTATTCATGTTGTCGCAACTAATAGTGATGACAATGACGACGGCGGCGGCGCTGACAATGCTGATGATGATGACTTTTATTTTTGTTTACCGCAAAAAAAAGAAATAAAAACTTTTGGTGGTATTCGATTTATTTTTTATGGAGTATTCTTTTGATTGACTTGAGCATAGTTTTAGTGGCAAACGATATAACCTCTTAAGGTAGAGGGGAGATAAAATATCAAAAGAAATCAAAACCATACTTGATCATTTAAGAAAAGTGAATGTGATTTTGGTTTTCTTAGAACTTATTATGGAGTAACCCATATGTTATAATTTGATATGAATTTATTCACATTTCATTAATGTCCCTCTTCTTCTTTTCCATTTCAGATCAACTTACGTTTAATACTTGTCAGTGGCAAAACAAAAGAATTCCTATTTAATCCAACGGATTCGGCTGGTGATATAGCACAAACAGTATTCGACAATTGGCCAGAAGGTAAGCAAGCAAGCAGCACAATCAAGTGATGAGACAAAAAAAAAAAATAAAAATAAATAATTTACTGATAATATCATGGCAATTATGTGGCAAGAAAAAAATCGTCCCAGAAGGTTATTCTCTAAATAAACATTTTGAAAATTGCAAATTGTCGTGTTCCGCACCACGATACGAACGAAGGGAATTGAAATATATTTCCCTTTTGGCGTGCGGAGCCACCTTATTGTTATCATTTGCATTTCATAAGGCCAAATGGCCGGCAATGATTATGTCGACGACAACAACAAACAAATTTGCGAACACAAACACAGGCACATACTCATTATAGCCCATATAAAGACTGCAAAACGCACACAAAAACAACTAAAGGCTGGGCTCAAGAGGTCAAAGAGCATTTACATACACTCATACCCACTCACATACATACATACATACGTAGTCACTCACTTTTCTACAGTTGATGTGATGTTTTGTAAATATCCTCTTGGGTACACTTTCTAATTATGTTCATCGTTTTCCCCCTTTGTTGTCCTCTCTCCCTTCCTCTGCTATTGTTTTTGTTGTTCAGTGCCTCGGTTCTGTTTGACATTTATGTATGTAAATTGAGGTTTTGTTTTTTTTGTTTTTCTAAAGAACAGCCAGAACCACAAACGCCACCAGCTTGATGGGTAATTGCAGTGCTAAAATATATGTTAATGTCACCAAATGTCAAAGGAATGGGGTACTTACATAGGCCGCAGGCATTTTAATAATGATGCGAACCATAAAATAAATATGACATAAATACGATAAGAGCTATCGGATTTTTAAAAATGAGAATTATTATTGGAACTTTTATTAAAAAAACATAGAATGTAAAAATGTCCCTAGGTTCGGGCGGCCGAACCTTGTATACCCTAACCATGTAATGTGCATTCAAATTTCCTTATATCGATCGGGGCCTTACTTTTATTGGATTTTTTGCCTAGGATCTTAATGTTTACGAAAACTATACGGAACCTTTGTATATCTGTTATGACTCAGGAAGGTAGCTTTTTATTCACCAGGAATCCGTAGAGCGAAATTACAGCCACTTCAGTGGAAAAATGCGACTAAAACTTTCAATGTCGAAATATAGCAACTTTTCAACAAACATATTTTTCTTCTTCCTGGAACTTTAAATATTTCAAAAAGACACTTCAAAGTACAGGAAATGGGCGGGGACCTTCACATTGACTTATATATCCATATTTTCGCGAGATCTGTTTTAATCCATCTAAAACACGGAATGCCAAATTACACATATGTCGTGCTATGTCGGAACATGGACCTATATCGGACATATCCGTTGTCAAAATATATACCTATATCGCAAAGTTTCAGCAGATATGTTTTTCTCCCTCCTGGAACCCTAACTACCTCAAAAAGACACTTCGGTAGAAAATGCGATTAAAACTTTCAAAGTACAGGAAATATGGGACCTTTCCCTTTACATGGACTTTATTCAAAATTTTTTTCGGCAGATTTGTTTTCACCCTCCTAGAACACAGAATGCCAAATTACAGTCACATCAATATAAATATGCTGTCAAAACCTTTAAAATAGAAAGGTATTTTCCAATTGGAAATAATCCACAATGACTGAGAATCACTTTTTCTTATTGGAATAAATTCTTAAGGAACGGAGTATGACTTTTTTCTATTAGAAAAAATACATCACTTTTTCCTATTAGAATAAATTCTTTAGCCACATAAGAGAATTTCTTCCAATAGGAAAGTCCTCATTTATTTGAGAATTATTTTTACCGTTGTTGAAAATGCCAAACTCATAGGGAACGACCTTTTTGTATTGGATAAAAATTGGCATTAGGAAAAATTCTCGGTAACTGAGGATAACTTATTTTGATAGGAAACAAATTATTGGCCCCTGAGGAGGGACAACATTTCTGAAATTAGTGACATAAATATTAAAAAACGGTAATATGGAACGAGCCATTATATGAGGACGGGAGGAGCTATGACAGAATATGGACATAAATTCCCTCGAGGAACCCTAAGTGCCACACTACGATCACTTAATGGGGGAAATTCTAGTAAAACATTGAAAATACAGGAAATTTTTTTCGCAAGATTTGTTCTCACCCTCCTAGAATACGAAATGCAAAATTATCAGTCTCTTCGGTTGGAAAATTGACCGAAAACTTCATAATTCCGAACATGTCAGAATATGGACCAATATTTATGTAAATTTTCTACAGAGAAGTATCTCTCCCTCCAGGAACCATGAATGCAAAGCAATGACCACATCGAAAGTAAGGAGTGAATTTTATATGACGCTGTGTACACACAAGGATCAAAATTTCAAGATATCGAAAATAGTCGGGACTTTGGTATGTGGACTTCACCATAGCACATACATATATTCAAATTTATCTGGGGTGAAGATGGTTTTCCCCTCTAGAAACCCTGAATGCCAAAGTACTGACATATAGGGCGTGACCTTAATATGTAAGATAGGTGTGACCTACATTGAACATTTCCTCAAGCAACGTATGACATCCTCCAAGAATCCAGAATGTCAAATTAAAGCCACATCCGTGTCAAGATGCGGCTGACACTACCAAAATTCCTGAAAAATTGTATATCACCCTCCAAGAGCCCAAAATGTCAAATTACAGTTATTCGGTGGCAAAGTGATACTTCAAAATCCCTGAAATGGTTCGGTATTTTGTAATTCCAAACATCTTACGAGTATTAGCAGCGTATGTGCAAAATTTCAATGTCCATCATGAATATTGTAATGCCTACTGTAACCGGCAGAGGGATCTGATGTCTTCGACAAATATTTCGATGTGTTGAAAACAGTATCGATCATCGATCGTTCTTTTCGTTATTTTATCCCTAGAACCTATCAGTATCCCATCAGACCTAAGCTAATGAGGATATATACACTTTGATTCGATTAGATATCGGTTTAATACCCCAAGTGTCTGTGGACCAGATCCGTTAAAAAAATGATTCGAACTTGTTATATTTTTATAAAACTTAAGTCATGTTTGTTGGTAGGGAAAAGAGGTCCACAATTATTCTTGTTTGTCCTCACAATAAAGCCGACAATAAACATCGAAGGCTCAAAAAGTAGTTTGCTGTATTTTATTTTTTAAACTCTAATCCTTATTGCTTATTTCGGTTTTAGAGTACAATTGTTTTAGGACCAAACCTCCAATTTAGAATGGCCCGTCCATCCAGCAAGTGGTTTGGTAATTCTGCAACGAAGTAAGATGGCTACTATTGAGACACTCTGGTATTTGGAAGCGTCAACAGTATTTCCGGGCGACGAATATCAGTGACCATCTATTTTTTCTTTATTCTTAAGCAGAGTTTTAAAAAAGTCACTGGCAGTTGACACATAAATTCCATGTTTTGGCCTCTCAAAAGCCGCTGATTTGAGTCGAGTTCGCAATATCATGGTGCAAAATTACTCATCTTATTTTTGTTCGTTTTTATACGAAGTTTCTTTGGACCAAATCCGTTTCAGACAATTTGGAATTACAAATGTCTGTCTGGCCAAAATATAGTTCATGTTCGAAGTTGGGCAATATCGGTTCACTCTTTCTGGTACCACACCCACAAAATGTAGCCGAAATTGGGCAACAAATTAATTTTACCCCATTTGAACCAAACCTGGCACAACTTATTATCATTACCAATCCTAAATGATGTCCGATGAAGGGACCAATTGGTCCACACCTTCTGGTTACTCCCTCACAAATGGTCAATATTTACAAATCGAAAAATAAAAAATGTTCTTTTTGGTCAGTAACAAAAATCAAAAAGTCTAAAATTGTAACGTGGTTTTCTCGTTGGCTGAGGTTAGCCCAGTCGTGTCCAAGGTCTCCATAGGGACCCACAAAACCTTATTGATTAAAAAGACTAATGTCTTCCTTTTGGGGTTAAAATCTAATGTTTATTGATTTTAATACTAGTGTGTTTATATATAAATATGCGATACAAATAATTGATTTCGGATGGCTTAATATGCTGGTGATTATCGGGAGCGGCTACGACGATTTAACGGTGATCGGGAATGATGGTTGTCGGGAGTCAGAAACGATGATTGGCAATGATGTTTCAACGGTGATCGGGAATGGTGAATGTCGGAAGCGGCTACGACGATTTAACGGTGATCGGTGATCGGGTGATCGGGCAGACCGAAGTCTCTGTGTGCAACAGTAGACCGAAGTCTCTGTGTGGAACAGTAGACCGAAGTCTCTGAGTGGAACAGTAAGCCGAAGTCACTGTGTGGAACAGTAAGCCGAAGCCTCTGTATGGATGTATTTATGTAGCCGCCACAATCGGTAGACACCCAAAAGAATTGTGAATAATCGTAAGTGCAATGAACATTCACAACACAAAATAGGAAGCCTATGCAATTGGCAAGCCGCCCTCAGTAGATGAAAGTGAAATACTTCAGTTTGCGGAGTCACAACGTAAATGAGAATTATATGATAGAGTAGCTGACGCGAGTAAATGCTTATGCACTCGTTCCTAGTACTCATGGGGACGTCATGCGAGGTCGTTGCTATGATGGGTGACGTTTTGTATGTATGTGGCTTTTGACACGTTACAAAATCGAGGTTTGCGTTCGGGTATGTATCCTTAGTTCCAACAAATGTCGGGGTAACCTAATATATCGGTTTCTGAGATAATAAAATACCTCGAAAATGTTTATTTGTTATTTTCTTTAGCAAGAAATCCTTTCTTTAGTTGCAAGTTTTATTTTCCTGTAGGAGTTACAGAAATAACGCCCACAGGTGGACACGTTTCGGTTGGAAAAGTTACCCCAAAATTTTTCGGTTTATTAAGCACTATCAAACCTTACACAAAATTAAAAAGCACACATTTAAATCATTTTAAAATGTTTTTCCATTCCCCCCTTCCCCCTTTCTTTGGGAAGAGAAAATCAAAACATGTTCACTGCATGACAAGTTAGTATTTTGTAATTTTTCTCTTCACCATTCATTCAAAAAACCCCATATCACCCACGCACGCATCACTCAGGTGCCACGACTAGACCTGCAACCATCACCAGTCTGACAAGCAGTTCAAGGTAGGTCATCTAGTGTCTGTTGTAGGGATTATCATTTGTGGAGAATGAAATGACAACAAAAAAACAAAACCTCATGTCTAAGGACTTAAATCAGTGGACAAGCAACAGAAAAAAACTTTAAGCTGCTTGGTGGACAGCTTGGCATTGCAAGAAAATAGTTGTGGGTGTTTTGAAAATAAAAAAAATGGAATATGTGTGCGGACAAGAAAAGGGCAAAAGGTGGCAACATATAGTTTTGCTAATTTCTTGGTGTATTAAAAAAAAGTTTGCTAAGTGTTCGAGGGTGTGTGTGTGTGTGAAGAGCAAACACATGCATGCCATAGTTTCTTTAAAGTTTTAATTTTTTTTCTCCTTGCTCCCAATCTGAAATTTATTAACTAAGGTCAGGCAATTTTTAAAGCGTATGGTAGAAAGGCTTTGCAGGAAATTGTTATTAAATTGTTAGAAAAGGACAGAGAATGAAATTGCAATGCGCGGGTCTTGTGATAATAAAACAAGTATTTATGATGAAAATCGGATGTCGGCGTTAAGATTTATCCAAAGATCAAAATTTCAATTTAGCTTTTTGACTTTTCAATACAAATAGTCGTTAAATTGATTAGTCGAAATTCGATTTTCTTATTCCTAGAAGTTATCACCGCAGTTCACGATGGATGATTTTGCCAATGTCATCTAAAGCACCGAGGTCAGACGGAATTTCTATCGTAATACTAAAATAGCAGGATGAACCGGGAGTCAAATACCCGATCATTCCCCCAAAAAATGTACAAGGCTGACATGCTATTGAAGATAGGCTGCAGGCTGAAGAAGACAATTGAAGAACAACGAAGGTCTTCATATAATGTCTCTTCTCCTCGAGGAGGATGTATCTGATTAAAGTCTCAAATTTGCCGATAGCCATCCAGTTAATTCCTGAAGCATAGACAAGGTGCAGGGTTGTTCCGCCACATATTGTGAAAAAACTCTTGAGGAATTACCAAGAAGACTGGTTCGAAGAGTATATCTGAATAAAGTCCTAAATTTATCGAATCTTGGAAAATGGTCAAGTTGGTGCCGCTACTGAAGCCAGACAAAGGCCATCCAGTTAATTCCCGAAGCATAGACAATGGGCAGGGTTGTTCCGCCACAAAATGCGAAAAAAGTCTTGAGGAATTACCAAGAGGATTGGTTCGAAGAGTATATCTGAATAAAGTCCTAAATTTATCGATAGCCACCCACATTGTTCCCGAAACTTGGAAAATGGGCAAGTTGGTGCCGCTACTGAAGCCAGACAAAGGCGCCAGTATTGGTAAATCGTACAGGATTATCCCACAACAAGTTCGTAATAGGACATACACTTCAGAACCAGTAGAGGCCTGCAATGCGTCCTAGCAATAAACATTTTAGAAGAAACATCTAGGTAGTCTGTAGTCTTAGTGAAGTCCCTCAGTCTTTTTCACACACATCCGATCATGTCATTTTGGCCGAAAATGAATTTTATTCGAAAAATTGAAAAGGCTGAGCACTGGAATAGGAAATGTTCCAATATTTCGTTGCCTTCACTGCATGCGCTACACCTGCTGCATCCTTTCTGAACTTTGAATCAGCCAACGGGAAAATATTTTTATTCGCAGTTTTTCCCTTCCGGAGACCTAATCCTCTTCGTTGCTTCCAAAAAAAGTGGAGGTAACTTCAGCCTTATCCTCGCGGGCATCTGTCGTCTGTTTGCCTTTTGTTTCTCTGATTTATCCTGGCCAGTATATGTCTATGTGCCCCGAATAGCTGCTTCTTTAATATTCTTGCTCACTTCTTCCACTGTCGGTCTTACATTGGTCGTTCGTGGAGTACAAGTTGTCGAAACCCCGTAGAGTGACACAGGAAGTTACCCTGGGTGGGTCATATCTCCGGAGTAATTTAACCTCTACCTTTCCGGTACATATGCGGATTCTTGTATAATATGTGAAAGGTTGGGGACCTATTTTGTAAATTCGTAGCCTTCTTCCATACGAAGAATAGGAAAATATCAGCCAAGAAATCATCTGACAAACTGTTTACAACCTAGGGACCTAGAGAATTCACCAAGTTGGAGGGACTGTTCAAACCCCGTAGAGCGACACATGGAGTTCCCTGGGTGGGTCATATCTCCGGAGTAATTTAACCTCTACCTCTCTCGTACATATGCGGATTATTGTATGATATGTGGAAGGTTTGTAAATTTGTATGCGGATTCTTGTATAATATGTGAAAGGTTGAGGACCAATTTTTTTTTGTTAATTTGTAGCCTTCTTCCATTCGAAGAATAGGAAAATTTCAGCCATGAAATCATCTAACAGACTGTTTACAACCTAGGGGCCTAGGGAATTCTGCAGGTTTAAGTGTCGTCTCCGAAAGTGTTCAGCCTATACATTTTCTGTATTCCCATCCTCCAGATGGCATCGATTTCTTATCGTCCTAGAAAGGACAAAAAATTAAAGTCTAGCCTTCCGGAGACCTAATCCTCTTCGCAGCTTCCAAAAAAGTGGAGGGAACTTCAGCCTTATTACTCTTGTTCTCTGGTACATCCTGTGCCCCGAATAGGTGATTCTTTCTTGTCTTAAGCTTGACAATATCCTTGCTCCCTTCTTCAACTATCTTCGTTCCTCGGACTACACATTTTCTGTATTCCCACCCTCCAGATGGCATCGATTTCTTTACATATTGTACGTTGAGTATTATAGTTGGACATCGACCTTCGTCGATCTTGTAGTCCCTGTCCGAGTGGAATATGATAATATAGTTTCGAAATCTTCAGCCACACTGTTTAGCACATGGAAACGCGTATGTGAATGTGCAAGTCGAGGAACAAAAAATTCCGACTATTAATTACCCCAAAATTCCCGGGTCATTTTTAAATAATATGAATATAAATGAGAATCTCTAGATTAAAAAGCTTATCGCGAATGCCGTTCTTGGAGTCCGCACCTATCGCAACTGAAGCCGAACTGGAAAAATCCCCACCCAATGCAATCGTAGTAGTTGTATTTGTAGTGTTTTCCCCCAAAATTTCCACGGATTTTCCACCCTCAAGCTTTGTTTAACCTTAAGCTTCATGAGCTTTATAATGGATTCAAAATATTTTTGTAAAATCCAAGTATTTCCAAACCTTTTCAAAAAATATTTTTTTAAAGTCCCGAAACTTTGATATTTTTGAAAAAATTTTCTTATCCCTTATCTTAAATCCGCATTCCAGTTCCACTCATTTATTTATTTTCCATTTGGAATACACATTCAATTTCCTAATAACCGATTATCTATTTTCTGCAGAAAATTTTAATCGCTTCCTCGACCTCCCCCCTACACCCATAATTATTACCAAGAATAGAAATAAATCCCACACTGTCACACACCTGCCTGGATAAATATATCTGGTGTTATTATTATTCCAGTGAAATTAAGGCCATTAACGTGCCTGCGCCTCTATCTGCCTGCCAACCAACCAACCAATCAAGACCACATGTGATGATGACGATGATGAGCTCAAATTACATTAAGCGGATAATTAATATAATCAACATTATTCACACGTCTATCAGCAGCGATACATAGCTTCTTGAATGGTGGGTGAGCAAAAATAGGCTGGCAGCTAGGCCGACAATTACCTGCAATCGCAGGTGACGAAAATCGCCCACTTTTGTTCGAAGCTCACAAAAAAAAAACTTTTGTTTGAGAAACAGGCGGGCAATTATGTAACGATGACAACACTAACAACAACAAAAACGACAACTTTGTTAATGACAATCATTATTGCAACAACAACTTTGACAACTGTTTCCCATTGATTTTTTTGTTTGGTGGTATGGGTGGGTTGGCTGTGTTTGTGTTATTTGGCGCCCAATATTTACCAATTAACTTTCCATATTAACTAGGTATCAAATTTATTTGCCATTTCATTAATGATATGGCAAATAAAATACACCCGGTCGGCCGACCATCATCGACGTCAGTTGTTGAATTGGTTCGTGTTGTTGTTGTGCGTTACCATAATTTGTTGTTTGCCAATATAATATTTATTATTTATTGTAAATAGGACCCAATTTTTTAAATAAATAAAAATTAAATTTATATCGAATTTAATTTCTTCAATAAATAGAAACCGATGAAATTTTGTCAGGGTTATAAATGGAGCCTTTGGAGATATAAAAGCCCTCCCTACACTTCGTCTGTAGATAGAAACCCCTCCTCAAGATAGAAACCCCTCCTTAAGACTTTCGACAGAATATATGTTGAAGGTATTTATAGAAGACCTATTCGGACTATGACAGTCCTTAAAAATATTTTTATACCCTTCACCACACTGTGGTACAGGGTATTATGTCTTTGTGCATGTGTTTGTAACAGGCAAAAATAATCGAGATAGACCCATGGTTCCTTTTGAGAATATGCATAGTCGATTATGCATGTGAGTCGATTTATGCATGTCCGTCCGTCTGTCCATGTTAAATTGTAAACAAAGTACAGGTCGTATTTATGATCCGAATTGGATGAAATTTGGCACATGCCACTTATTCGGCCCAAGGACGAACCCTATTGAAATTGGGAAAAATCGGTTCATATTTAGATATAGCTCCCATATATATATTTGGCCGATTTAATGTAAAC
This sequence comes from Musca vetustissima, assembly GCF_032173495.1. NCBI lineage: Eukaryota > Metazoa > Arthropoda > Insecta > Diptera > Muscidae > Musca > Musca vetustissima. The sequence goes on from NW_026884315.1 coordinate 44,643, forward strand.
GGTCCCCATATATCTTCCGATTTGCACGAAATTTGGCACAGCGTAATGAATAAGGTCTATAATGATGTGTGTTACGTTTCGTGAAAATCGGTTCAGATTTAGATATAGCTCCCATATATATTTTCGTCCGATTTAATGTCAATTGGGCAACAAAATCCCTATATATTTTTCGATTTGCACGAAATTTTGCACAGCGTAATGAATAAGGTCTAAAATGATGTGTGTTAAGTTTCGTGAAAATCGGTTCAGATTTAGATATAGCTCCCATATATATTTTCATCCGATTTCAGGTAATTGGTGCACCAAAGACCCTTTATATATTTCGATTTGCACGAAATTTGGCATACCGTACTGAATTGCGTCTATAATAATGTGTGCAAAGTTTCGTGATAATCGGATCAGATTTAGATATAGCTCCCATATATATTTTCACCCGATTTTAGGTAATTGGTGCACTAAAGTCTCTATAAATCATTCGACTTGCACGAAATTTGTCGTAGCGTACTGAATTAGAGCTAGAATGACCTGTGCTAAGTTTCGTGAATACAGGTTCAGATTTAGATATAGCTCCCATATATATTTTCGTCCGATTTAATGTAATAGGTGCACCAAAGTCCCTGTATATCTTTCGATTTGCACGAATTTTGATATAGGGTACTGAATTAAGTCTAGAATGATGTTGCTGAGCTTCGTGAAAAGATCCATAGCTAGGCCGATTGACACAACGTACTGAAGTAATATACATTAGTCTCTGGTCGGTTCAGATATAGATAAATAACAAAAACGCGACGTCTGTTAAGATACATATGTAGAATATACCCAAAGTGGTGAAGGGTACCATATAGTCGGCCCAGGCCGACTTTACTGCTTTCCTTACTGGCTTTTAATATTACTTACTTACTTAGCTGGCTTATGACAGCTAAGTTCATAAGCCGAGCTTAAAAAAGATTTCCAGGAGCGTCGATTTTTGCGCAGATCTGCCCATAGATTTTCCTGGGAATTTTTCTCTCAAATACTCCAGGAACTGCCTCATCTGCTTACGCAAGTACCAATGCTTTGGATCCATATAACATCACGGGTAGTATCAGCGTCCTGTAGAGTGTGAGTTTGGTATGGCGAAAGGTGGCCTGCTTACCTAGACCATAGAAACATCCGTTGGCTAACACTATCCTTCTCCGGATTTCTAAGCTGATGTCATTCGTTTTTATTGTGGCGATGTCAAGGTATATAAAATCTTTGACTACCTCGAAGCTGTAGTTCTCAAGTTCCTCATTTGGTCCGAGTCTAATGGACGCCTTGCGCGTTGATACCATCAGCTTGGTCTTCTCGCCGTTTACTCACTTTGTTCAAAGGTGGCTTTTACCGCTCTCAATGTTTGACCCATTATGTCGATGTCATCGGCGTAGGCGAGCAACATGTGTTGTTTGGTGTACAGAGTGCCATTTCTGATCACATTTGCATCTCGTATGAATATTTCCAGCAGGATGTTAAGCAGGTCCCACGACAAACATACACCACGTTTCCACGACAGAGGGGTCTACGATCCGAAACGACCCGAGTCTTACTCGGCCAACGTCTGTCACCTCAGCCCGTTGTGTAAAAGCAATAGGGCTGCTACAACAACAACAACAAACATACACCTTGTCTGAATACTCGTTTGGTATTGAAGGGCTCTGAAATTTAATTTCCGACCCTACATAGCCGTATTAATATTGCAGGAATGTCAAACGCAGACATAGCTTTAAACACCTCTGAACGGATTGGGCTTTCGAATGCTGACCTGTAGTCAACGAATAGGGGGAATGTGTCGATGTATTTTTCGTGGGTTTTTCCCGGATTTGGGGCAGGATTTACCAAGTCTGAAGCCGCTTGGTATGGTCCAATAATGTCATTGAGCATTGGCTTCAGTCGTTTACACAGCACGCAGGATAGCACTTTTTATGCGATGGGACTTTTTCCTCTATAGTTGGAACACGGTATACACTCGTGTACACGGGATACACGTTGCTAAGGTTGCAATCATTGGGCATGTATTCCTCTTGCCAAATTATACTAATCAGCTGGTGTATGCTCCTGACCAGCATCTGACCACCGGTCTTGAATAGTTCGGCTGATAAACCATCGGCACCTGCTGATTTATTGTTCTTCAGACGATTAATTGCTACTCTGACCACATCTTGGCAAGTTGGTATACACACTATACCACCATCTCTTACTGGTTCTGGGGTATCTTCTTCACCGCCACTATTTGATACCAGAAGCTTTGCAAAATGCTCCTTCCAGATCCTCAAAACGTTATCTGTAACTGTCACCACGTTTCCATCTTCATCTCTACAGGAGGATGTGCATTCGGTTTGGTGTTTTACTCGTTGGTAAAATTTCCGGACTTCATTCTGACTCCTGTACAACTTGATTTGCTCACGCTCACGTTTTTCTTATTCTTTCTTCTTTTCTCTGAAATACGTTTCTCCTCTCTCCTTTTCTCGCGATAATTCTCCATCGCATTACGTGTTGCTACTGTCAGCAGGGTTGCCCTATACGCTGAGTTTTTCGCCTCTATAGCATTACGACACTCCTGATCGTACCACGGGTTTCTTGATGGTGGTTTTAGGTACCCAAGTGTTGCTTTTTCTGCGATATGTAGGGAGTAGGAAATTCTTTGCCATTGTGCTTCTACACTATTATCGGGACAAGGAGTGATTTAGTCAAGCAACTGGATAAATTGAGCGGATCGTACCTTTGCTGCTCCATTAAGACGGGTGCGAACCTTGGCTGCAACATGGTAATTGTCCGAATCGATATTCGCTCCTCGGATCGATCGAACGTCTAAAACACTGGGTTGTTTGATCGGGAGAAATCCAGGTGGCCTTGTGTATATCGAGATGCTTGAATCTTGATGCTGCTAACTACCATGTTTTTTGCTGCGGCGAAGTCAATCAATCTCATACCGTTGTCGGATGTTACTTCATGGATGCAGAATTTTCCGATGGTTGACGCCAAAAATATTTGCCTTTCCAATTTTTGCTTTAAAATCTCCTAGCAGAATTTTAATGTAATGTCCAGGGCAAATGTAACTCCAGATTGGAGAATGGGTGAACCAATTTAATACACATAAGCTCTATCGACGCACCCGATAGTACACTAGTAGTAATTTTCAAAATACCCTACATATCCCAATCCTACATCCAATAGCGAATCTTACTCCAAATTTCAGGATTCTAGCTCTATTGGTCCACCAAAAATTGAAATTGTACCAAATTTAGTACAATTTACTATACCTAAATACAAATCACCTACATAATGCAATCCAATGGAAATCTTATTTTCAAATTTCGCTGCTCCAGCTTTATTAGTTCAACGTCAATCCAAATTGTACCAAATTTAGTAACATTTAGTACACGTTAGTAAAAATTTTCAAAACTTCTTACATACCCCTACGCCCCAACAGTGATACTAACTAATTTCCCCCAAACTACTAACATACCTCAATTCTACAATGTAGTTGTAATCTTATTTCCCAAATTGCATGCTCTATCCGCTTAACTAAATCCAAATGTTACCAAATAAAGTACCATTTAGTACTTTTCATACTCATATGTACACATATTCAAAACTACCTACATATCCCAATTCTATACTCCGACGGTAATATTAATTTCAAATTTAAGGATTCCAGCACCAAATTGTACAAAATTTAGTACCGTTTAGTACTTTTCGTATACATGACTAAACATTTCCAAAACCACCTCCTAATATCGATCCTACTTCTAAAACTTGATTCGCATTCAAAATTTGAAGTTTTTAGATCTATCCGTTCACATGCTACCAAATTGTAACAAATTTAGTACATTTTAGTACTTTTCGGATACTTATAGTTCAAATTTGCAAAAACGATTTGATACATCCATTCTACACTCTATGAAATGACCCTCAATTCAAATTTCAGAGCTCTAGCTCTAAATATAATACAAATGGTACCATAATTAGTACTTTTTAGTACTTTTCCTGCCGTTCTAGTACCAATTTTCAAAATTTAATTATCTAACACCTTCGGAATAAGAGTGACCCTCACCACACATTTCAAGATGAATCGTTAAGTCAGTCAAATTTTTGGTCGATTAAATCTAGCCCCTAGGATGATTCTATGGAGAATTCTATGCAACTTTGGCGAAGGAACCATAGGTCTACCTGGATTTTGGAGTCTCCCACTTTTCGAAAAATGATTTTTCCCTATAACATAATTTTGACTAAAAATTCGATTTTTTATCAATTTTGGGAAATTTTTTTGAAAAACCATTGGTCTAGGGAAAAATCATTTTTTGAAGAGTGGGAGACTCGAAAATCGAGATAGACCTATGGTTCCTTCACCAATTCACCAAAGTTGCTTAGAATTGTCCATAGAATCACCCTAGGGGTTTAATCGCATTTTTCGGCTCCATACAAATTGGCCGGCCCTGTTGGATGGTTCATATAATTTTACCCTTATGTTATAACATTTTTTATAACCAAATATTTGTACTATATTAAACTGTGTCACAGATAATTGGGTTTTAATTAATACAACAGTGCTAAACAACTGTTACACTAACACACACATACATACATACATTGTACACAGACACACTCACACAAATACTGTTGAAAACAGCCTAGCAATTACAATTAGGCTTTCATTAGGCGCCAATGTTAACGCCTTGATTTTTGTTTACAAACAACCATTCTCAATTAGATTGCCTCTCTCCCTCTCTCTCTCTCTCCCCAACTCCATCACCCTGCCTTTATAAGCCATAAATTGCTGTTGGTGTTGTGAGTTTTTATTGTTTGTGTGGTGTGTTGCAGTTGTTGTTATGTTATGACAGACAGTGTAATTATATGCATGTGTGCGATGGGGTTAGCAGAGGGGGAGCTGCCGCCCACCACACCCCACTCTACTAAATGGAAATCGAGAAATATTGACTTGTTGGTCAGAGACGGTCAATTAGGATAGTCGTCATAGTTGCACACAAATACACACGCACAGGCACATACACTCTCATTTAGATCTATCCATATGTAGAACAGCTTTTTCAAATTGTTTTTAGCTAAGCAAAGCCAAAGCTAGCCAGTCAGCCGGCCAGCCAACAGGCGAGAGTGTTATGCGTCATACCCAACAACGGCAGCAGCAGAGGAGACTATGACGAATCTACAAAAATTGTGTTCTGTTCTGGCAGCCTGCCTGTCTGCTTGTCGTTCGTTCTGCTGCTAATAAATAGTCATTCGCTCGTTGCTCGGTGGGGGTCTTCTTTCTGTTGATTTTGCTTCAAACTGCTATGTTTGCTGTTGTTGTTGTTGTCGCTGTTGTTGCTGCTGATATTTGGTTTAGTGGCGTTATTCAATTTAATTACAATAATTTATTAAATTATTTCTAACGCAATCGAAAAACGGCAATGCCATGAACAACAACCAACACCATCGAACCAACCCAATCCGACGGCCAAGAAACCCAAAAATGATGGTGTTTTAGCAAAATAGTGTGTTTATATAAAAAAAAACTTGTGTGTGATTTATCAAGTAATGTAAACACACACACATACATATACACAATATTTTATAGTCAAGTTCAAAGTTGCAATTATGGTGGACGAGATTTCTTTTTGGCAGAATAAAATATTTATTTTTTTCTAGATAAAGATCTTGAAATGGGAAATTGTTGTTGCTGTTGTTGGGTGTCATAGCTGTTATGAATATTTCAGACAATAATAAAAAGGAATTTGGGATCCTTGACGAATGGAACTTGGTTTGAGATTCCTCATCCTTTGGAACGACTTTTATAAATCGAATACGATTTTATTATATCCTTCACCACACTGTGGTACAGGGTACTATGCCTAAATGTCTTTCGATTTGCACGAAATTTGGCATTGTGCACTGAATTAAGTCTAGAATCATGTGTGTTAAGTTTCTTGAAAATCGGTTCAGATGTAGATATAGCTCCCATATATATTTTCGTACGATTTTATGTTAATGGATCACCAAAGTCCCCATATATCTTTTGATTTGCATGAAATTTGGCATAGCGTACTGAACTGAACCTAGAATGATGTGTGTTAAGTTTTGTGAAAATCGGTTCAAATTTAGATATAGCTCCCATTTATATTTTCGTCCGATTTTATGTTAATGGATCACCAAAGTCCCCATATATCTTTTGATTTGCATGAAATTTGGCATAGCGTACTGACTTGAGTATGAAGTGATGTGTACTAAGATTCGTGAAAATCGCTTCAGATTTAGATATAGCTGCCATATATATTTTCGTCCGATTTTAGGTAGATGGTGCAACAAAGCCCCTATATTTCTATCGATTTGCACGAAATTTGGCACAGCGTATTGAATTAAGCCTAGAACGATGTGTGTTAAGTTTCATGAAAATCGGTTCAGGTTTAGATATTGCTCCCCTATATATTTTCGTCCGATTTTATGTTAGTGGAGCACCAAAGCCCCTACATTTCTTTCGATTTGCACGAAACTTGGCATAGCGTACTGAATTGAGTTTAGAATGATGTGTGTTAAGTTTCATGAAAATCGGTTCAGATTTTGATATATCTCCCATATATATTTTCGTCCGATTTTATATTAGTGCAGCACCAAAGGCCCTATATTTCTTTCGATTTTCACGAAATTTGGCATTGCGTACTGAATTTAGTTTAAAAGAATGTGTGTTAAGTTTCATGAAAATCGGTCCAGATTTAGATATAGCTCCCATATATATTTTCGTACGATTTAATATGAATGGTGCCCCATATTCCCTATATTTCTTACTATTTGCACGGAATTCGGCATAGCGTACTGAACTGAGCCCAGAATGATGTGTGTTAAGTTTCGTGAAAATCGGTCCAAATTTAGATATAGCTCCGATATATATGTTCGTCCGATTCTAAGTTAATGGAGCACCAATGCCCTTGTATTTCTTTCGATTTGCACGAAATTTGGCATAGCTTACTGAATAGAGCCTAGAACGATGTGGGTTAATTATCGTGACAATCGGTCCAGATTTAGATATAGCTCCCATATATATTTTCGTCCGATTTTATGTTAATGGAGCACCAAAGTCCCTATATATCTTTCGATTTGCACGAAATTTGGCACAACGTAATGAATTAGGTATAGAATGATGTGTATTAAGTTTCGTGAAAATCGAAACATATTTAGATATAGTTCCCATATATATTTTCGTCCGATTTAAAGTTAATGGTCCACCTAAGTCCATAATTTTATACAAAATTTAGCATAGCGTACTGAATTAAGTATAGAATGGTGTGTGTGTGTGCTTTAAGTTTTTTGAATATCGGTTCAAATTTAGATAAAGCTCCCATATATATTTTCGTCCGATTTTATGATAATGGATCACCAAAGCTCCTAATTTTCTTTCGATTTGCACGAAATTTGGTATAGCGTACTGAACTGAGCCTAGGATCATGTGTGTCAAGTTTCATGAAAATCGGTTCAGATTTAGATATATACCCCATTTATATTTTCGTCCGATTTAATGTAAACGGTGCACCAAAGTCCCTATATATCTTTCGATTTGCACGTAATTTGGCATAGCGTACTAAATGTGATGTGTGCTAAGTTTCATGAAAATCGGTTCAGATTTAGATATAGCTCCCATATATATTTCCATCCGATTTTACTAATTTCCTTACTGGTTCTCTATATATTGATTGTACACCCATTATTCGGTATTTTTCAATTCTACCGGATTCCTACCAAAAATGTACTAGGGCATATCATAAACATTACCAATAGATTTTATCGAACTTACCGCTGTTTTCTACTTATTATAGTTCATTTGTAATACCTCCCTGTGTAATCAAACATCTTTTCCAACCAAAAACAAAAAATCAGCCACAAACCACAATAGCTCTTATTTAACATATGTATAATTTTCACATTTACTTTTCATTACCTGTACGTTTACATTTACAATTACTTGCGGTTTTAATAAAACACAAATATTGTAAAGAATAAAAACCCAGCCAGCCCACTATGCCATACCATCCCATTCCCACCTGCCACCACACACTCGCTTTGTGGTCTGATATTTGTATTGCTGGCATATCAATGAATGGGATTTCCATTCATGCGGCAGCATTGTTTGTGTGGTTAAAATTTCGATTTCAAAGGATTCGAAATTGTCTTGAAAGATTTCCGATGATATGTAACAATGAGGGTTAAGAAATTTTGCAGAAACGATTTTTGTGGAAATTTTTTGGTCATTCTTTATCTCTCTTTATGATGCATCTTTGTTTGTCATGTGAAACCACAACAAAAGGAGATATTAAAGAAATGAATTAATTCAAATGGAGATAAAAGTGGATGTAATTACACATAGATATATAAAATATTGACAATTTGCGAGGGAGGCACCGGAAGGAGTGGACAACTGGGTCCCATCTTCGGACTTAATGTAGGGTGTGGTTATGCAAGGTTTGGTTGAAATATGACATGGGTCCCATCTTTGGACTTAATGTAGACTTCATAAAGATAATGGGTCGTGCAATGTTTGGTTCATATCAGACATTCCGTTCGCCTGATATTGTATTTACAAATATTTAAAATTTGTGAGTGAATTTGGAGTGAACCAATGGTTCCCATCTTCGGACTTTATATAGGGTTGGTAAAGATAATAGGATGTGCAAGGTTTGCTTAAAATCTGTCATTGAATTTATAAATATTGTAAATTGTTACCATTTGTGGGGAAGGTACCAGAAGGAGTGGACCAATGGGTCCCATTTTCAAACTTGATCTATTCTTGGTAAAGATAATAGGTATGCAAAGTTTGCTTCAAATTAGACATTTCATTCGTCTGATATTGAATTTACTAATATTGAAAATTTTAACCATTTGTGGGGAAGGTACCAGAAGGAGTGGACTAATGGTTCCCATCTTCGGGCTTAATGTAGGGTGTGGTTATGCAAGGTTTGGTTGAAATATGACATGGGTCCCATCTTTGGACTTAATGTAGACTTCATAAAGATAATGGGTCGTGCAATGTTTGGTTCATGTCGGACATTCCGTTCGCCTGATATTGTATTTACAAATATTTAAAATTTTGACCATTTGTGGAGGAGCTACTAGAAGGAGTGAACCAATGGTTCCCATCTTCGGACTTTATATAGGGTTGGTAAAGAAAATAGGATGTGCAAGGTTTCCTTAAAATCTGTCATTGAATTTATAAATATTGTAAATTGTTACCATTTGTGGGGAAGGTACCAGAAGGAGTGGACCAATGGGTCCCATTTTCAAACTTGATCTATTCTTGGTAAAGATAATAGGTATGCAAAGTTTGCTTCAAATTGGACATTTCATTCGTCTGATATTGAATTTACTAATATTGAAAATTTTAATCATTTGTGGGGGAGGTACCAGAAGGAGTGGACTAATGGTTCCCATCTTCGGGCTTAATCTAGACTTCGTAAAGATAATGGGTTGTGCAAAGTTTGGTTCAAATCTATCATTCATTTACAAATATTGAAAATTTTGAAAATTTTATGAGGGAGCGACTATAAGGAGTGGACCAATGGGTCCCATCTTCTTACTTAATGTAGGTTTTGTAATGATAATAGGTTGTACAAAATTTCATTAAAATCGGATATGTATTCCGTTTGCGTGTTATTATAAAGTTAATTTGTTTGCACAATTTTGACCACTTTGTGGAAGAGGTATCAGAATGAGTGGACCAATGGGTCCCATCTTCAAACTTGATCTAGGCTTAGTAAATATGATAGTTCTTATAAAATTAATTTTTAGCACAATTTTTTACCATTTTGCGGGGGATGTACCAGAAGGAGTGGACCGATATACCCCATCTTCGAACTTAAGCTAAGTTTGGAAGAAATATAAGATGTACAGAGATTGAATGAAATCGTTTGCTGACTTCGAGAGTTATGGTGCGCACCAGCCAGACAGACAGACGGACATGTGTAAATCGACTCCAACTTTTCTGAAACGGATTTGGTTCAAAGAAACATGGGTTCTAAAACAAATATTTCGATGAGGCACATTCTCACCGTATCAAAATTCATATACCCTCAATAGCATAAAGTCTGAGGGTATAAAAATGCAACCCTAATTGTAGTCCTTAAAAAAATATTTTTAAAAATCCATGCTTGGTAATAGTCTAGTTCTCAAAAAAATATTGGAAAAATCAAATCTTCTGTCCAATTCGAAAAAAATAAATTAAAACCAGTGAGCGGAGCAGTATAGTCGGACAGGGCCGACCCACAGAACTCTATCTTTCTGTGGAATTTTATTCCGAGCCTCGGTAATATTTCATGATAGTTGCACCCTCTTGCCCGATTAGAGGTCAACAGCACCTTTTCCTTACACCGACATATTTTCCGAATATTACCAATATTCAGTTCAGTACTTCTAATTACTTGTCCATATTCCCTTCACCGTGGGCTCTGTCGTGATGTTCGGCTTATAATAGTATCCTATAGATCGAATCGAAAAAAAATAAGTTTTTGGTCCGCTTCAACCAAAAATTATTATCTGACCATCACCGAAAATTATAGGCGTTGTCCTTGACCAAAACTGGAACCTCATGGAACATGTCAAAGCGATCAGCGCTATATTTCCGACCTCTAGTGTGGCAATGATTTATTAAATAATATCTGAATACGTAAGCACCTGTAAATATTTAGGTGTAACTCCCACATCCGAGAACATACGACAATTTAAAGGTCAGCCACTCCTGTTGGATATAATATCAACTTCTCGGGTCTATTTCGATCAGGGGTTAATATATACGCCATTGAATACAAATTTTGTCATTTTTCACACAAAAGTCAGGCGTCCATTTGATAAGGACCGATCTTTATTAAACCAGGCATGCTTATCCTTTGGCCCGATCCCCTTCTCCATGTATTACGGCCTCTGGAGCGAACGGAAAATCCAACAAAAATAAAGTTTTTGGTCTATTCCATCCCCTAAATATTAACCGGCCTTTGTCAAAAACAATAGGAGTCTTCATTGGCCAGAACCCATCCTACATGCTAAATTTCGTGAAGATTGATCCATAACTGTGGCCTGTATCGTGTTTACAAATTATAATAGACAGACGGACGGACGGACACACATGTCTAGATCGACTCAGCTAGTCGAGATATGACGATCGGTATACTAAAAGGTCTAGTACCAATATTCCACGGCGTTACAAACTCTTGGAGCTGCACAAAGATATAATACCCTGAAAACATAGTTGTGTAGGGTATAAAAATCCCCGCTTCCGTCTAATCCTCGAAAAAATATTTTCAAAAAATTCACGCTTATTCATAGTCCTTAACCCTTTGAGCCCCGATTTTTTTCCGCAGATTTAGAACAAATTTCTGTTCTTGACATATGAAATCCAAATAATATATATCTACTAGCTGCATATTCAATATAAGCTCTAAAACATTTTGTTGCCTGTGGGCAACATTGGGCCACAAAGGGTTATAAAATATTTTTTAAAAAATACACGCCTGTTGTCGCTGTCGATAGTCCTTAAATAAAATTTTTATAAAAAAAAAAAAATATATATATATATATATCTTAAAAAATCCACACTTAAAAAAATATTTTCAAAAAAGGCACGGTTGTCCTTAAAAATATTTTTTTTAAAAATCCACACTAGTTTATAGTACTTAAAAAATATTTTTAACAAAAATCTTAAAATTATTTTTATTTTTATAAAAAAAAATATATATATATACATATCTTAAAAAATCCACTCTTCAAAAAATATTTTCAAAAAAGGCACGCTTGTTGGTTGTCCTTAAAGGTATTCTTTTTAAATCCACGCTAGTTTATAGTCCTTAAAAAATATTTTTAAAAAATCTTAAAATTATTTTTTAAGAATTCCTGAAAATTATTTTTTCACCTTAGGCATTTCATATTATTAAGGTATCCCATTTTAAATTGAAGTTCACCATCCCCGCTCCCTAATATATATTCCAAATTATGCATTTGAAAATTACATAAATATACCATTAATAATATAACACAACAGCAGATGTGCGTGAAAGGCAAACACTATTTTCACGCACTTTCCAAAATGATGTGTGGTGGAGGGAGGCCCATTGTTCATTTCATTCAAATCTATATTCAATCAAGCATCACAACAACAACAACATCACACTGCAGTCTCTTTTGATGCAGAGCCAGTCTGTCCATCAGTCATGCATTGTTGCATCCACACATGCCTCAATTCCCCACATACATACATATATATGTATTTCTATTTATCCATATATCTAACGCACAGTCACTTCCCTTGCTCCCTCCCTCCATCCTCCTCTTACTGCCCCCAGGAACAACCCGCAGTTGTTCAAATGATTATAAAACTCTCTGACTGATGCTTCTTCATTTTTCTTTTAACCATAAAATTCAATTAACAATGCAATGCATGAAATGAAATTTTCTGTTCGCCATCGTCTTTGTTGTTGTTGTAATTCCCCCTGCTGTTGCATTTTTGACATGCATGCAACACCAAGTGAAATGAACATCGGAATGAGCATTTTGATTCGATGGTCATTCATGCCAACATTAACGTTTTTCAAAGTACAAGATTGAGAGAGATGGGATACCCATACCTCCCCTCCGACACCACGACCACCACCAAAAACCTTACCATTATTGTCAGAGTCACACTTGTTCGTTTGTTCTGCTGCTGTTCATCAGGCGACACCATCTTCTCGCAACCAAAATACGGGATTTTTGCAGATGCTGTTCAATGGTGTGCATTCACAAAAAATTTTACCCCCATGAAGCTGTTGGATAAGTGACGACGACGGTGACATTGAATGTGATTGTCGTCATTGGCATTTGAAGAAGCTATTTTCCAAACTTACATACCATTCCGCCGAATCACACCCCCACCTCTTCTCAAATTGTCTTTCGTGCATGGACTTGAAATGTAGATTTCTAAAGTTGTTATTTCAATTTGTTTTTGTTTTTGGAGCAGAACACAATTGAAACGAAACTCAACTCAACTTCGGGGGGTAGAATTTCTACACTTCGAAGATTATGAATTCTGGGGCATTTGCCTTTCATTTGAAGTGATTGTCGGGTGTGTGTGAGTGACGAGTGTTCGTTGTAAATGAGTTTACATCCGTTTGTCGTCTACATTCCAGCAATTGTATACTTCCCCCTTTATGGCTGTACACATGTGTAAATGCTTTGCCTGCCTGCCTGTCTGCCCCCATATATATCCATATTTCAAAGTTTCCGTAGCAAGGGTAATAGTTCGCTTTCAAAGCAGACAGCTATATAATCAAGAGCAATTACATTGGTAATTTAAAAATTATCAACACTTGCCTAAGTTCTTTGTAAAATAGTCATTGTCATCATGCAGTTTGCGGGGGAGATATTTCGAATTAATGATTTTTATACCCTTCACCACACTATGGTACAGGGTATTATGTCTTTGTGCATATGTTTGTAACAGGCAAAAGGAAACGAGATAGACACATGGTTCCTGTTGAGTATATGCATAGAATCACATTTATGCACGTCCGTCCGTCCGTCGTGCATAAATCGACGAACCCGTCGTGGTCCAAGGACGAACCCTATTGAAAGTGGGAAAAATCGGTTCAGATTTAGATATACCTCCCATATATATGTTCGTCCGATTTAAGGTAAATGGTGTACCGATGCCCCATATCTTTCGATTTGCACGAAATTTGGAATAGCACACTCAATTAAGTCCAGAATGATATGTGCTGAGTTTCGTGGAAATCGGTTCAGATTTAGATATAGCTCCCATATATAGTTTCGTTCGATTTTATGTAAATGGTGCACCAAAATGTCTTTATATAGCTTCCGATTTTTACGAAATTTTGCATAGGGCGCAGAAATGGGCCCATAATGATGTGTGCTAAATTTCGTGAAAATCGGTTCAGATTTATATATAACTCCCATATATATTTTCGGCCGATTTAAGGTAAATGGGGCACAAAAGTCCCTATATATCTTTCGATTTGCACGAAATTCGGCATAGGGTACTGAATTGGGCCCCGAATGATGTGTGTTAAGTTTCATGAAAATCGGTTAAGATATAGATGTACCTCCCATATATATGTTCGTCCGATTTAAGGTAAATGGTGTACCGATGCCCCATATCTTTCGATTTGCACAAAATTTTGGCATAGCGTACTGAATAATGTCAAGAATGATGTGTGTTAAATTTCGTGGAAATCGGTTCAGATTTAGATATAGCTCCCATATATATTTTCGTCCGATTTGAGGTAAGTGGTGCACCAAAGTCCCTATATATCTTTCGAATTGCACAAAATTTCGTATAGTGTTTCCTGAAAATCGGTTCAGATTTAGATATATTTTCCTCCGATTTAATGTAAATGTTGCACCAGAGTCAATATTTTTTTCTTCCGATTTTATGTAAGTTGTGCACTAAAGACCCAAAGTTTGTCCGATTGCAATTATTTTTCCAAGTACTTGAAATTGGCGTGGATATTTTAAAATTTTTTTTGGAATTGAAAAAAAGGTATAATAATTCAGCATTTAAAATATTTTTCAAAGACCATTCACAGGCGTTTATATATATATATATATATATATATATATATATATGAGTCGATGTTTTTAAGGACTAGACACAAGTGAGGCTTTGTTCCATTTATCCCAATCGTTTTCATTATTGGACTCTTCAAATATTTCTCTGGATGACCGGTCATATTACTGTTATTGCTGCTCCTGCTGTTGATACCCGTTTAGGTGTTGTTGCTGTTGTTGAGTTTGTGTGTTAACCAATAAACGGTGACAACCAACTGGCTGGTTAACCTTAACGGACAGACAAACTGGAGAGCAGGCAGGCTTAACACGCCAGCCAGTTCATCTCTCTCAAAGCCAGACTACTGCCATTTTCGTGGTCCATTTGAAATGTATTTTTTGCATTTCGTAGTAGTTGTGGTTGTTTTTGTTGTTGTTGTTTGTTTTATAACAAAGTTTATGGTCGATATTTGTGAATTTTAATTAAAATGCAAATAGACAGGCTGAACATTTTTGCTGCTGTTGTTTCGCCGTTTTTTTTCTGTTGCATGTAACACTCCCAACAACAGCAACAACCAACATTTTTGAACAACAAACCATAACAAAAACACACATTGCAAGTTGCAACAACAACAACAACTATCACCGGTGGAGCGTTGTAACATAAACCTTTGGTGTGGTTTTGAAAAATAATGGCCATGTTGTTGCCGCTTTTACTCCAGTGTGTTCACAGCTATTTAAACGTGGCATTATTTTTCAAACGAATTTTTTCTAAGCCATTTGGACAAGTGGTGTCTCTGGTGAGAGTACGGGTATGTGTGTGTGTGTTTTTGTAATGTGAACAAAAATAACATGGCCAAAAAATTTAATGCAGCAGAAATAGTATTTTGGTTTTGACACAACACATTTGTTGTTGTAGCTGTTTTTGTTGTGATAGCAAATTGTTTGTAAAATTGGTAATTTATGTCTAATTAATGTGGTCCCCACCTCTGGATGGTCAGGTCACCAAATCAACGATTTGAATATTTTTATGTGGTATTTTTTTCTTTTGCTGATGGTAATTTTAATGATTGTGTAGTGGTTTTATTGGATAATTTAATATATTTTTAACCAGTAAGGAAAGTAGTAAAGTCGGACGAGGTCGACTATATGATACCCTTCACCACTTTGGGTATATTCAACAGATGAATCCTAACAAACGTCGCATTTTTAAAGGACCAGTACAATGAAATTGGATCCATAAACATGTCATTCTGCAACCGATACTAAATTTTTCATTTGGTCAGATATAGAAGCTATATCTAAATCTGAACCGATTTTCACGATTTTAACACACATCATTCTAGACCTAATTAATTACACTGTGCCAAATTTCGTGCAAACCGATAGATATTAAGGAACTTTGGTACACTATTAACTTAAAATCGGACAAAAATATATATGGGAGCTATATCTAAATCTGAACCGATTTTCACGAAACTTAAAACACATCATTATAGACCTAATTCATTACGCTGTGCCAAGTTTCGTGCCAATCGAAAGATATATAGAGACTTTGGTGGACCATTTACATTAAATCGGACGAAAATATATAATGGGAGCTATATCTAAAACTGAACCGATTTTCACGAAACTTAACACACATAATTCTAGACCTAATTCATTACGCTGTGTCAAATTTCGTGCAAATCGAAAGATATATAGGGACTTTGGTGCACCATTTACATTAAATCGGACGAAAATATATATGGGAGCTATATATAAATCTGAACCGATTTTTCCCATTTCCAATAGGGTTCGTCCTTGGGCCAAATAAGTGACCTATGCCAAATTTCATCCAAATCGGATCGTAAAAGAAAATTTTAAAAACAATTTCTTAAATCCACGATGGTGTACAGTTCTAAACAAAATCTTAAAAAAGGATGTTTCAGTTGAGTCCTTGAAAAATATTTGCAAAAAAAATTACGCTTGAGTAGACTCCGTGAATATTATCCACGCTTGTGAAGAATCCTTGAAAAATATGTTCGAAAAATACTCGTTGGTGTGGTGTCATGGAAAAATTCTTTTAAAAAATCCACGCCTGATGATTGTCGTTGAAAAAATATTTTTAAAAATACAAGCTTGTGTATTTTTTTTTTTTTTTTTTAAATCCGAGCGTGTGTACATTATTTCTTTTTAAAAATCCACACCTAATTTTAGTGCTTGAAAAAGGCCTGTTGATAGTCGTTAAAAAAATATTTAAAAAAATCCACGCCTGTCGATGAAAAATTATTTAAAAAAATCCACGCCTGTCGATGAAAAAATATTTAAAAAAAATCCACGCATGTCGATGAAAAAATATTTAAAAAAATCCACGCCTGTCGATGAAAAAATATTAAAAAAAATCCACGCCTGTCGATGAAAAAATATTTAAAAAATCCACGCCTGTCGATGAAAAAATATTTAAAAAATCCACGCCTGTCGATGAAAAAATATTTAAAAAAATCCACGCCTGTCGATGAAAAAATATTTAAAAAATCCACGCCTGTCGATGAAAAAATATTTAAAAAAATCCACGCTTGTCGATGAAAAAATATTTAAAAAATCCACGCCTGTCGATGAAAAAATATTTAAAAAATCCACGCCTGACGATGAAAAAATATTTAAAAAAATCCACGCCTGTCGATGAAAAAATATTTAAAAAAATCCACGCCTGTCGATGAAAAAATATTAAAAAAAATTATAAAAAATCCACGCTTGTGGTCCTTCAAAACAAATTATTTAAAAATCCACACTTTTTTGGGTTCCTGGAAGAAATATTAAAAAAAAATCCACGACTTTTTTTAGAGATTGAAAAAAAATTAGACTTTGAAAAAATGTTTTTTAAATAATGTACACATGTGCTAAGTCATTGAAAAATTATTTTTTTAAAAAAATCCACGCTTTTGTCCAGTCAGCATATCACCCTTGAAAAACAATTAAAACTGTCCCGACCATTGTATGCAATTTTGTAAAAATGGTTTTATACAATTCAAATTCAAATTTCAAAATTCCACATAATACTCAAATACCTCTTCGCCAGAGTTCAGTGTAATTAAGTGGCAGCAGTGTTGTAAAATGGTCCGTCCACACACTTCAAAGCAGACATCCTGTTTTCCCATAGATCCGGGACAAAGCATAAAAACCACAACACAAAGCAGCAACCACAAACAGAGTGTAATGATGGACAAAGAGAATTGGACTTTCTCTGGCTTTGTTGCTGGTCTAATTGCTGCTCTTGTTGGAGTTGTTATTTGGCATCATCAGTTGGAAATGGAATGAAGAAGAGGTCTGTCCATATTTGTGTTTCTATGTTAACGACAATGCTTGGCGTCCACTGGCCGACATTGCAGCAACATTGTTTGTAATGATGATCCTCTTTACATTTCAACGTTTGAATTTTGTTAGCCGCATGCGACGAAGTGGAGTTCCGAAATTTTTTGGGGTTGTTCAACAAATATTCACAAATCTCTAAAAAAATAGTAGCCCTTTAAAAATGTACAACCTGAAGAGGAACAAGTGTGGATTTTTGAGGACTATTTTTGGAGAATATGAAGAGCAGCAGAGCCTTAGGCGTGGCTATCAGAGCCGGAGGTGGGGATTTTTTAAGAATATTTTTCGAAAGGTCTATTTCTCGAAGGCCACCAAAGCCTTAGGCGTGGATTTTTAAGGAATATTTTCTCGAAGGCCACCAAAGCCTTAGGCGTGGATTTTTAAAGAATATTTTCTCGAAGGTCATCAAAGCCTTAGGCCTGGATTTTTAAAGAATATTTTCTTGAAGGCCACCAAAGCCTTAGGCGTGGATTTTCAAAGAATATTTTCTCGAAGGCCACCAAAGCCTTAAGCGTGGATTTTTAAAGAATATTTTCTCGAAGGCCATCAAAGCCTTAGCCCTGGATTTTTAAAGAATATTTTCTCGAAGGCCTCCAAAGCCTTAGGCGTGGATTTTTAAAGAATATTTTCTCGAAGGACCATCAAAGCCTTAGGCGTGGATTTTTAAAGAATATTTTCTCGAAGGACCATCAAAGCCTTAGGCGTGGATTTTTAAAGAATATTTTCTCGAAGGACCATCAAAGCCTTAGGCGTGGATTTTTAAAGAATATTTTCTCGAAGGACCATCAAAGCCTTAGGCGTGGATTTTTAAAGAATATTTTCTCGAAGGACCATCAAAGCCTTAGGCGTGGATTTTTAAAGAATATTTTCTCGAAGGACCATCAAAGCCTTAGGCGTGGATTTTTAAAGAATATTTTCTCGAAGGACCATCAAAGCCTTAGGCGTGGATTTTTAAAGAATATTTTCTCGAAGGACCATCAAAGCCTTAGGCGTGGATTTTTAAAGAATATTTTCTCGAAGGACCATCAAAGCCTTAGGCGTGGATTTTTAAAGAATATTTTCTCGAAGGACCATCAAAGCCTTAGGCGTGGATTTTTAAAGAATATTTTCTCGAAGGACCATCATTCAATACCATGTCACCTTAGTCTATATCACTTATCCCCATTTAGTCTTTGTATTATAATTTTCGTTTATTTGTTTATAATTGCTCAACTTGATGTAATTAGCAACCTCTTGAGACTAGAATCCCATATTAAATACCATTATCCAAAGCGAATAATAAAACAACAACGCCAACGATAAGCACAACAACTTCCAGTGAAAGTGAAATTGCCTGAATTGAATATCTGGGCAAACAAAGCAACGAACCTGCGAACGCCTCGCCAAAAGTTGATTCACCTTTTTTTCGCCTGGTGTAACAAACTTCAAGACGTAATGTTGTGTGGTGTAATCCCCGCCTTTATGGTTCGCCAGATCCATTTAATTTATTTGTATGGAATTAAATTGCCTGCCGCCTGGCCGCAAAGACAAATTACATTGAAAACAATCTCCAAATAAACAAATGAACGAATGGATAAGCGGACGAATGAACGGCCGGTCGAACGAACCGGCCAACATTTATTTACTTGTTCGGATGTCGTTATCCAATCGTCTTATCCCTCCCGTAAATGAACGTGAATGTGCATGTCATTCACCTTCAAGTTGAGGTTTCTTGAGGTAAAAATTTTTCTTCATCGCCAGATGTTGTTCACCTGAGTGTTGTTGTGGTTTCGTCGTTGTTGTTGTAGCTGTCGTTGTTGTTGATATGGAAATATTTACTAGACTTGTGGAAAAGTAAAGTAATCTTAAACTTTTGAGACCTATGGCGGACGTACGCAACATGATGTTTGCGTAAATTAATTTGTCTTTAAGTTGTTGTCATTATTGTTGTTTTTGTTGTTGACAATGGGTGTGATACCAAGGAATGATAATGGCAAACAAATTTGGTGATAAGAAAAACAATGGAATTAATTTGTGGGGTTTAATGTTGGTATCCTTTGCAGGATGATTATTAAAGCTAGTCTGGTCATTTGGAAAAATATTCTTTAAAAATCCACGCCAAAGGCTCTTCTTTAAAAATCCACGCCAAAGGCTCTTCTTTAAAAATCCACCCTAAGGCTCTGCTGGTCCTTTGGTAAAAAAATCTTTAAAAATCCACGCCTATGACTGTGATGGCCTTCGAGAAAATATTTTTTAAAAATCCACGTCTAAGGCTTTGGTGACCTTCGAGAAAATATTTTTTAAAAATCCACGCCTAAGGCTTTGGTGGCCTTCGAGAAAATATTTTTTAAAAATCCACGCCTAAGGCTCTGCTGGTCCCTTGGAAAAATATTCTTTAAAATTCCACGCCTAAGGCTTTGCTGGTCCTTTGGAGAAATATTCTTTAAAAATCTACGCCCAAGGCTCTGCTGGTCCTTTGGAAAAATATTCTTTAAAATTCCACGCCTAAGGCTTTGCTGGTCCTTTGGAGAAATATTCTTTAAAAATCTACGCCCAAGGCTCTGCTGGTCCTTTGGAAAAATATTCTTTGAAAAATCCACGCCTAAGGCTCTGCTGGTCCTTTGGAAAAATATTCTTTAAAAATCCACGCCTAAGGCTCTGCTGGTCCTTTGGAAAAATATTCTTTAAAAATCCACGCCTAAGGCTCTGCTGGTCCTTTGGAAAAATATTCTTTAAAAATCCACGCCTAAGGCTCTGCTGGTCCTTTGGAAAAATATTCCTTAAAAATCCACGCCTAAGGCTTTGCTGGTATTCAAAATTTATAAAAAAATATTTTTTTAATATTTTTTTTTAATTTTTATTAATGCTTTTTTTAAACAAAAATGTCAATGAAATTTTTTGTTTCATTTAACAAAAAAATTAATATGAAAAATATAATAGCCGCCGCATTCATGCATCACAAAAATTAGTCGTCGGTCGGATGTAATCATGGCCGACAAAAAAATAATAACAACAAAAAACGATATTTACAATTTCATGGTCTTGGCCATGTTTTACGTAGTTATGTGCATTATGTCAGACAGGCGATCCTATGTTTTTGCTGTTGTTTTTATCGGCAAACTGTATTGCAAATACGTCATTTTAGACACACACACAAAATACCAGTTTAGTTGTAATTTTGCTCAGAAAACATAATGTCAGATGTCATTATCATTATCGTCATCATACTATAATTGCAGTACACGATATTAGGGTGTCTCAGATTGAAACAAAATTTTACATTTTGAAAAAATTCTTCTTTTATAAATCCACGCCTTATGGTCCTTTGAAAAAATTCTTCTTTTATAAATCCACGCCTTATGGTCCTTTGAAAAAATTCTTCTTTTATAAATCCACGCCTTATGGTCCTTTGAAAAAATGATTCTTTTAAAAATCCACGCCTTATGGTCCTTTAAAAAAAGATTCTTTTATAAATCCACGCCTTATGGTCCTTTGAAAAAATTCTTCTTTTATAAATCCACGCCTTATGGTCCTTTGAAAAAATTCTTCTTTTATAAATCCACGCCTTATGGTCCTTTGAAAAAATTCTTCTTTTATAAATCCACGCCTTATGGTCCTTTGAAAAAATTCTTCTTTTATAAATCCACGCCTTATGGTCCTTTAAAAAAATTCTTCTTTTATAAATCCACGCCTTATGGTCCTTTGAAAAAATTCTTCTTTTATAAATCCACGCCTTATGGTCCTTTGAAAAAATTCTTCTTTTATAAATCCACGCCCTATGATCCTTTGAAAAAATTCTTCTTTTATAAATCCACGCCTTATGGTCCTTTGAAAAAATTCTTCTTTTATAAATCCACGCCCTATGATCCTTTGAAAAAATTCTTCTTTTATAAATCCACGCCTTATGGTCCTTTGAAAAAATTCTTCTTTTATAAATCCACGCCTTATGGTCCTTTGAAAAAATTCTTCTTTTATAAATCCACGCCCTATGATTCTTTGAAAAAATTCTTCTTTTATAAATCCACGCCTTATGGTCCTTTGAAAAAATTCTTCTTTTATAAATCCACGTCTTTAAAAAATATTCTTTGGAGTGAAGCCTTAAATCCTCCCACTCATTTCCTAACGTCATACCTAACAATCACCAATACAGTTTATGATTGTCCCCACACATAAGCTGTTTAATGTCACCGGATGATGACAAAGGTTTAGTAGTGTGGAAAGAGGAGGACAATGAGGAACATGACCTGAAATGTAGTTTACTGGGCTGCCCGAGGCCATAAGTGCGTCTGTAATATTTGTTATGCCTGTTTGTCTGAATCAAATAAATCAGGATGGTTAAGTAAGCGGCAAATGCAGCGCCTTCATTAGTGGACGACAAATGAATATTAAATACGAAGTAACGACGAAGTTTGAGGTTCGTGGTTGGAGGTTGGCAAAGTATGGCTGTATGGCTGGAGGGCAGAACATGGAAATGATTTTTAGCAAAGCTCTTTGTATGTCTGCCTGCTCTGCACTGAGCTGAAAAGCAAAGGGATAATATGTTGTTGTTCTGTAAATGTGTTTGTGTGTGTGCGCTGGGATAATTCTGCAACAAACGGTAACATGTGTGGGAGTATTTGCCAAATGTTAATAAAAATGATAAAGCTATATAAACAGACGGTCGCCAGGCAATGACAATTGTACACAAACAAAAAATAAAGAGTTGGAAGACATCCGGAGAGAAAATAGATGAACGACAGAGAGAGAGAAAAGTAAATCCAAAAGCCCTAGATGGCAATTCGAGTCGAGCCAACACTGTGACGTCAAACAAACAAACATCCTTTGCCAGATACAACAACAAGAAGTACTGCTGGCTGCCTGCCTGACAGTAACAATAAGAGTTAAACTTTATTATTGTCTGGGGAGTCATTTCATTCGAAGGATCTTCTACCATTCTCACATCCCCGTAGTAATTTGTAAAAAATAAAAAGAGAAACACAATTTAAATGTCACATTTTCTTATGCAAATTACAAGAATGGGTGCGCGGAGGGTTGGAAGGATGTTCGGTTATGTATTTGAATCTAGGAAAAAAAATCACAAAAATTACATCTGACCACCAACCACCTCAAATCCCAATGATTCGATTTAATTTTCTTCGTGGCTTTTGTTATGATGTCGCGGTGGTCGTGCTGCTGTTTTGAAAAATCAAAGCCAAGTTAATGAAATCGTTGTCTAAGGGATACGTGTTTAAAATTTTAAAATCGCCATTCTAACATTTTCAATACTTTTGACCATTATTGTCCCAATGGGGTTTAGTGGCTACCACAAAGAAGGAAGATAAAGCCATTTCGAAAAAGAGAAAACTTGTTAAAAGCTTTTGCTTTTGGCTTCTGTTGTTGACAATGAAGAATCTAAAATTAAATGGAAAATGTATTTGAAACATGTAATGAATTGTAATTAGGCCCCAAAGCACATTCGAACTTCCAAGATATTAATGTAATTACATAATTTAATCATTTTTTATGGAGACTACAATGATTTTTCTAAAGGACATTTTTAACAGAATATTTTATCGAACAACCATAAGGCGTGGATTTAAAAAAAAAATATTTTTCGAATGACCATAAGGCGTGGATTTTTAAAGGAATAATTTTTTCAAAGGACCATAAGGCGTGGATTTATAAAAGAATCATTTTTTCAAAGGACCATAAGGCGTGGATTTATAAAAGAATCATTTTTTCAAAGGACCATAAGGCGTGGATTTATAAAAGAAGAATTTTTTCAAAGGACCATAAGGCGTGGATTTATAAAAGAACAATTTTTTCAAAGGACCATAAGGCGTGGATTTATAAAAGAACAATTTTTTCAAAGGACCATAAGGCGTGGATTTATAAAAGAACAATTTTTTCAAAGGACCATAAGGCGTGGATTTATAAAAGAACAATTTTTTCAAAGGACCATAAGGCGTGGATTTATAAAAGAAAAATTTTTTCAAAGGACCATAAGGCGTGGATTTATAATATACTAGAAGAAAAAGGAATTTTTTCAAAGGACCATAAGGCGTGGATTTATAAAAGAAGAATTTTTTCAAAGGACCATAAGGCGTGGATTTATAAAAGAAGAATTTTTTCAAAGGACCATAAGGCGTGGATTTATAAAAGAACAATTTTTTCAAAGGACCATAAGGCGTGGATTTATAAAAGAAAAATTTTTTCAAAGGACCATAAGGCGTGGATTTATAAAAGAAGAATTTTTTCAAAGGACCATAAGGCGTGGATTTATAAAAGAAGAATTTTTTCAAAGGACCATAAGGCGTGGATTTATAAAAGAAGAATTTTTTCAAAGGACCATAAGGCGTGGATTTATAAAAGAAGAATTTTTTCAAAGGACCATAAGGCGTGGATTTATAAAAGAAGAATTTTTTCAAAGGACCATAAGGCGTGGATTTATAAAAGAAGAATTTTTTCAAAGGACCATAAGGCGTGGATTTATAAAAGAAGAATTTTTTCAAAGGACCATAAGGCGTGGATTTATAAAAGAAGAATTTTTTCAAAGGACCATAAGGCGTGGATTTATAAAAGAAGAATTTTTTCAAAGGACCATAAGGCGTGGATTTATAAAAGAAGAATTTTTTCAAAGGACCATAAGGCGTGGATTTATAAAAGAAGAATTTTTTCAAAGGACCATAAGGCGTGGATTTATAAAAGAAGAATTTTTTCAAAGGACCATAAGGCGTGGATATAAAAAAAGAAGAATTTTTTCAAAGGACCATAAGGCGTGGATATAAAAAAAGAAGAATTTTTTCAAAGGACCATAAGGCGTGGATATAAAAAAAGAAGAATTTTTTCAAAGGACCATAAGGCGTGGATATAAAAAAAGAAGAATTTTTTCAAAGCACCATAAGGCGTGGTCAGAGTCTTTGTCCTAGATTGTTTATAAATATTTGTTTAAAGGAGTCTCAAAGGAGTTTCAAAGGAGTAAAGGAGTTTCAAAGGACTATTAGAGCCTTATGTGTATTTTTAAAAGAATATTTTTCGAACGACCATTTACAGAAGACTATCATATCATCATGTGTGGATTTTTAAAGAATATTTTCCCAATGACTATCAGAGCCTTTGGCGTGGATTTTTAAAGAATATTTTATCCATAGGACTATCACAGCCTTAGGGATGGATTTTGAAAGAATATTTTATCCAAAGGACCATCACAGCCTTAGGCGTAGATTTTAAAGAAAAAAATCGAATGGACTACCACTGCCTTAGGCCTGGATTTTAAAGAATATTTTTCCAAAGGACCAGCAGAGTCTTAGGCGTGGATTTTTAAAGAATATTTTTCGAAGGGACCAGCAGACCCTTAGGCCTGGATTTTTAAAGAATATTTTTCCCAAAGGACCAGCAGAGTCTTAGGCGTGGATTTTTAAAGAATATTTTTCCAAACGGACCAGCAGAGTCTTAGGCGTGGATTTTTAAAGAATATTTTTCCAAACGGACCAGCAGAGTCTTAGGCGTGGATTTTTAAAGAATATTTTTCCAATGGATAATCACAGCATTAGGCATGGATTTTTACAGAATATTTTTCCAAAGGACCAGCATAGTCTTAGGCGTGATTTTTAAAGAATATTTTTCCAAAGGACCACTAGAGTCTTAGGCGTGGATTTTTAAAGAATATTTTTCCAAATGGACCAGCAGAGTCTTGGGCGTGGATTTTTAAAGAATATTTTTCCAGAGGACTGTCAGAGCCTCAAAAAGAACAATTTTCTCAAAGAAGTATTACAGCCTTATGCTTGGATTTTAAAGAGGACCGTAGACGTGGATGTTTAATGAATTTTTATACAGAAGACTATCATAACCTCAAGCGAGGATTTTTAAAAAATATTTTTCCAAACGGACTATTACTGCCCTAGGTGTGGATTTTTAAATAATATTATTTAAGAGAACCTTGAAGAATATTTTTAAAGGCCTATCAGAGCATTTGGCGTGGATTTTCGAAGAATATTTTTGAAAGGCCTATCAGGACCTTGAATAATATTTTTTTAAAGAACTATTAGGACCATAGGTGTTGTCTTTTAAAAAAATATTTTTCAAAGGACTAAGAAACCCTTAAATAAATTTTTTTAAAGGACTGTAAAAACCTTAGGGGTGTGTTTTTATTTATGAAATCCACGTACCATAACAGTTATTTCCAATCCATTTCCACACACACACATACAGACATATGACTTAGGGATATGAAAAATGTCAATGATTCAAAATTTAGATTGACTTTATGTCTAACGATTTATTTAAAAAAATCCGGTTATTTGGGAAAAACATTAAACATTTGAGCTTTAGAAATTGTAAACTTCTCCTTCAGAAATCCATGTGAAAAAGGATACTGGAGCGGAACCGTAGTCTCATACTATCGAAATTTTTTATTCACCTAACACCCCAATATTGAATATTTCCCTTAAATATTACATATATTTTAAAGCAGATCCCGAGCCATATAAAAAATCCTAGGCTAAACTTTCCACATCACTAGCAAACCATTTGAACTTTATTCCGCTTAATGGAGGTTAAAAGGACCAACACAAAGCAACAACAAAATTGAATGGACAATTTTACAAATAGAAAGGCGCAATTTTTTATTGGCTTACACAGGGAAATAACAAATGCAATACACAGGCAAACACACACACGAACCACATAGGTTGGGGCTGGGATTAAAAGAAAATAAATTAGAGGGCGGAGAACCAAGAAAACCGAAAAAAGTAAATCGTAGCAGTACAAGAAAAAATACATGTGTCAAACGGTCTATTAATTCACTTTTTCTGTTGTTGTTGTTTTCGGCTCTCCTGCCTTCGACATTTAAACAAATTATAAAGAGTCTGAGGGGTGGGGGATATACAGGGCGAAAATAAAAATGGTAGAAGTAATAGTAAAGTTTTAGTGCGTAGAATATATACTTGCTTGGTCGTATCTACTACACAGATATATAAAAAATGTGTAAAGTTTCCACATCGTAAATGCGGAATATATTGCGTTGTATGTTTAATTCCGAAAAAACAAAAATGTGGGCGTATTTGTGTAGTGCGTGTAGTTCCATAGGCATGCAAGTAATGAGTGCAAATATTTTTCCAACCACAATCTAATATTTATACATGCAATGGGGGAGGTACATGATAATGTTAATTAACAAAGGTTTCCGGTCAATTCTAGCAGAGGTAATAAATTAGGACGAGGTCCTTTGGAAAAATATTATTTAAAAAATATACCCCTACAGGCCTTTGGAAGGATTCTACTTTTAAAAAATAGAGGCCTTTGAAAAATTCTACTTTTAACCAGTAAGGAAAGTAGTAAAGTCGGACGGTGTCGACTATATGATACCCTTCACCACTTTGGATATATTCAACAGATGAATCTTAACAGACGTCGCATTTTTATAAGGACCAGTAAAATGAACTTGGATCCATAAACATGTCAACCGACACTACATTTTTCATTTGGTCAGATATAGAAGCTATATTGGATCCATAAACATGTCATTCTGCAACCGATACTAAATTTTTCATTTGGTCAGATATATAAGCTATATCTAAATCTGAACCGATTTTCAGGAAACTTAACACACAACATTCTATACCTAATTCATTACGCTGTGCCAAATTTCGTGGAAATCGAAAGATATATAGGGACTTTGATGGACCATTTACATTAAATCGGACGAAAATATATATGGGAGATATATCTAAATCTGAACCGATTTTCAGGAAACTTAACACACATCATTCTAGACATAATTCATTACGCTGTGCCAAATTTCGTACAAATCGAAAGATATATAGGGACTTTGGTGCACCATTTACATTAAATCGGACAAAAATATATATGGGAGCTATATCTAAATCTGAACCGATTTTCAGGAAACTTGGCACACATCACTCTAGAGCTCGTTCAGAAAGCTGTGCCAAATTTCGTGCAAATCGAAAGATATTTAGGGACTTTGGTGCACCATTTACATTAAATCGGACGAAAATATATATGGGAGCTATATCTAAATCTGAACCGATTTTCAAAAAACTTAACACACATCATTCTAGGTTTAGTTCAGTACGTTATGCCAAATTTCGCGCAAATCGAAAGATATTTAGGGACTTTGGTGCACAATTTACATTAAATCGGACGAAAATATATATGGGAGCTATATCTAAATCTGAACCGATTTTCTGGAAACTTAACACACATCATTCTAGACCTAATTCATTACGCTGTGCCAAATTTCGTGCAAATCGAAAGATATATAGGGACTTTGGTACACCATTTACCTTAAATCGGACGAAACTATATATGGGAGCTATATCTAAATCTGAACCGATTTTCAGGAAACTTGGCACACATCACACTAGAGCTCATTCAGAAAGATGTGCCAAATTTCTAGCAAATCGGAAGATATATAGGGACTTTGGTGCACCATTTACATTAAATCGGACGAAAATATATATGGGAGTTATATCTAAATCTGAACCGATTTTTCCCAATTTCAATAGGGTCATATGCATAGGCCTTTGGAAAAATTCTACCTTTAAAAATCCACGCCTATGTGCCTTTGGAAAAATTCTACCTTTAAAAATCCACGCCTATAGGCCTTTGGAAAAATTCTACCTTTAAAAATCCACGCCTATAGGCCTTTGGAAAAATTCTACCTTTAAAAATCCACGCCTATAGGCCTTTGGAAAAATTGTACCTTTGAAAATCCACGCCTATAGGCCTTTGGAAAAATTGTACCTTTAAAAATCCACGCCTATAGGCCTTTGGAAAAATTGTACCTTTAAAAATCCACGCCTATAGGCCTTTGGAAAAATTCTACCTTTAAAAATCCACGCCTATAGGCCTTTGGAAAAATTCTACCTTTAAAAATCCACGCCTATAGGCCTTTGGAAAAATTCTACCTTTAAAAATCTACTCCTAAAGGCCTTTGGAAAAATTCTACCTTTAAAAATCCACGCCGTTAGGCCTTTGGAAAAATTCTACCTTTAAAAATCCACGCCTATAGGCCTTTGGAAAAATTCTACCTTTAAAAATCCACGCCTATAGGCCTTTGGAAAAATTGTACCTTTAAAAATCCACGCCTATAGGCCTTTGGAAAAATTGTACCTTTAAAAATCCACGCCTATAGGCCTTTGGAAAAATTGTACCTTTAAAAATCCACGCCTATAGGCCTTTGGAAAAATTGTACCTTTAAAAATCCACGCCTATAGGCCTTTGGAAAAATTGTACCTTTAAAAATCCACGCCTATAGGCCTTTGGAAAAATTGTACCTTTAAAAATCCACGCCTCTAGGCCTTTGGAACAATTTTAGTTTTAAAAATCCACGCCTCTAGGCCTTTGGAACAATTTTAGTTTTAAAAATCCACGCCTCTAGGCCTTTGGAACAATTTTAGTTTTAAAAATCCACGCCTATGGGAAAAATTCTACCTTTAAAAATCCACGCCTATAGGCCTTTGGAAAAATTCTACCTTTAAAAATCCACGTCTATAGGCCTTTGGAAAAATTGTATCTTAAAAATCCACGCCTATAGGCCTTTGGAAAAATTGTATCTTAAAAATCCACGCCTATAGGCCTTTGGAAAAATTCTACCTTTAAAAATCCACGCCTATAGACCTTTGGAAAAATTCTACCTTTAAAAATCCACGCCTATAGGCCTTTGGAAAAATTCTACCTTTAAAAATCCACGCCTATAGGCCTTTGGAAAAATTCTACCTTTAAAAATCCACGCCTATAGACCTTTGGAAAAATTCTACCTTTAAAAATCCACGCCTATAGGCATTTGGAAAACTATTTTTAATTTAGAAAATTAATTATTATGTTTTCTCACTCATTTTCCTTCTTCGTTTCTTTGCAGATTGGGAACGTGAAGCTGTCTCAAAGGCTGAAATATTGCGACTCATTTACCAGGGTAGATTTTTACATTGTAACGTAACATTGGGTGCATTGGGCTTGCCACTGGGCAAGACGACTGTTATGCATTTAGTACCGCGTGATAATTTACCAGAACCCAACTCACAAGGTAAGCAAAAAAAAAAACAAAACATCTAGCATCTGCAATTAAGGAGGGAGGGGGAATGAAATAAAAAAACACAAAACTTTATTAATTAAAATATTTTTTTTTCTACTTCATTTTCTCTTTCCATTTCCGCTATGGAATGACTTGGACTTCTTCTCAACCCATACGTCCCCACGGCCTTTCCTCCCACCCCCTGATGCACTTCTCTCCGCACTCAGATCAAAGACAAAAAAGTAAAGGTGGTTCCAGTAGATGCTGTTCAACGACTTGCTGTATTTTGTAACTAAATTATTTTTAGACATTTTTTTGTTTGTTTTTAGATTTTAGAAGGAATTATTATTATTAATAAATTAAATAAAAAATCTATATATAAATAAATATAAATAAATAAATCTATGATAGTAATATATAAATATAATAAATTAATTGAATTAAATTGAATAATACCACTTTAATGATTATGAACGTCTTCGTCTAATGAATGGTAAAGTAATTAAAAATTTGATAAGGAACAAATAGAGTTTTATAAAAAAAATAAAAAAGGAAAGCTAGAAAATTTCACAAAAAATGGATATCACAAACAAAAAGAATGAATATCACACACACAGATATAATTTGCCACTCTCTTTTTTAACAAAATAACACACATAACCTCAAATATTTAGTAATGCAAAAAATTGATTATGACATAATATAAAAGGGTAAATATTAAAATACATATGTGATAACACTTGAGGAATAATGTGAGGGGGCTAGGAATGGTTGGAATTAAAATAGGAATTATGATTACGCCATATTTGTTTCTTAATAGTATTTCAAATAATTAATGCGGATAAGTTGCGATAATGTAAACATGGTCTAATTATTAAAAATAATAAAACAAATATTATTGTGAATTGTCATTATAGGGAACTGTAGTTCGATTTAACAAATTTTCCTAAAACAAGATGACCATTAACCCTACGATCCATAACCAGGTAACCGAATACTTTTTTGGAATTTGAGTTGCTACTGTTACTTTATTTTTGAAGATATCAACATGAAACTGTGGATCCCCAGAGATTTCGGCTGAACATGGAGACTGGAAAAATTTTATAAATTTTGGTTAAATATATAAACTATACAAATTTGGTTTAATTTTTTCACGCGGTTCCATGATCGGGTACCCGGGTACATTAACTTTTGTTTTATTTTGTTTCAAAATGTTTATTCATGTGTAAAAAAATAACTGTAATTGTTTTTTACTTAAATTATTTATATTTTATTCATTTTATATTCATTCATTTTAACATATTTCTAATATTTGATGACTTATGTTGATTCACTGTAGAAACATGGAAAATATTTTGATATTGTTTTGGTATGTTGATCGCAAACTGGTTTCTTGCAAATATAGCAGATTTTTCTCGTCTTTCTTCTCCTGTTGTCTAACAAAGAAGCGCACAAATAGCTGCATCCTGTTAAAGGCTTAAGTAGAAGCGGCCGCAGAAGTGGATGATTGCTCGGTATATTGTACCGTCTCCAATGGTATTACTTACTTAGCTGGCTTAAAAAAGATTTCGAAGCACGTCGGTCTTGTGCGCATATCCACCAATTTGGAAGACCACGTTCCAAGATGTGGTTTTCTACTTGGTCTTTCCATCTAATTCGTGGCTTTCCCCTTCTACGGGAACCATCAGTATGCCTTTTGAACTGGGGCATTCTCATTAATCCGCACAACATGGCCTAGCCACCGTAGTCGCTGCAGCTCAATACGACTGACTATGTCGATGTCCGCGTATAAATTGTAAAGCTCGTGGTTCATTCGACGCCGATATTCACCGTCGACGCAGATCGACCCGTAGATCTTTCGGAGAATTTTTCTTTCAAACACCCCAAGAGCTACCTCATCTGCTTGCGTAAATACCCATGCTTCTGATCCATATAATAGCACGGGTAGTATCAGCGTCTTGTAAAGTGTGAGTTTGGTCTGGCGGGAGGTGGCCTTGTTTCTAAACTGCTTACTTAGATCATAGTAGCATCTGTTGGCCATCACAATCTTTCTCCGAATTTCAAAACTGATGTCATTCGTTTTATTTATGGCGGTACAGAGGTATATAAAGTCTTTAACTACCTCGAAGCTGTAGTTCTCAAGTTCCACAGTTGATCCGAGTGTACTGGACGTCTTGCGCCTTGATACCATCAGCTTGGTCTTTTCGCCGTTTACTGCCAGACCCATTTTGGCAGACTCCTTTTCAATTTGTTCAATGTTCAACCCATTATATCGATGTCATCGGCGTAGGCGAGTAACATGTGTTGTTTGGTGTACAGAGTGCCATTTCTGTCCACCTTTGCGTCGCGTATGACCTTTTCCAGCAGGATGTTAAAAAGATCACACAACAAACTGTCACCTTGTCTAAATCCTCGTTCGGTATTGAAGGACTCCTTTCCTACTTTAACTGCTGACCTTGTGCCACTTAAAGTTATCCTGCATAGCCGTATTAATTTTGCCGGAATGCCAAACGCAAAAATGACTTTAAACACCTCTGAGCGGATTGGGGTGTCGAATGCGGCTATTTCTCGTGGGTCTTTTCAAGGATTTGGTGCAGTGTGAAAATCTGGTCAATGGTGGATTTGCCAGGTCTGAAGCCTCATTGGTATGGTCCAATAATGTCATTGACCCTTGGCTTGAGTCGTTCACACAGCACGTTGGATAACACTTTATACGATATGCAATCTCTATACCGTAATTTCTTATGGGTTCTGGGGCATCTTCTCCGCCGCTATTATTTGATTCTCAGCTGTCACCAGGTTTCCTTCTTCATCTCTACAGGAAGATGTGTCTAGACAAAAGCCTTCGGTTTGGTGTTTTACTCCTTGGTAAAATATCCGGACTTCATTCTGACCCCTTCACATCTCAATTTACTCAAGCTGACGATGTGCTCCTCTCTCCCTTTCTCCGGATAATACTCTTGCGCTGTGCGTAGCATTACGACACTCCTGATCGTACCACGGGTTTCTTGATGGTGGTCGGCTACGAGAAAAAGTATTTGTACACATTATTTATACGTAGGTAGGTTCGTAGGTTCTTCTCCTGGCTTTCCTTTTCATTGCAAAACTTCGATCATTAAGCTCGACTCGAAAGAGTATACATATCTCACTTATTTTATATAATAATTTTAAAGCATAATCCGCGTCAACTGAACCCGGGACAAGACCATTGGTTCCAACAGGAAATAAACCTAAGCCCACGGCTCAAAATTGAACTCCCCATCAATTGAATGGACCAAAATTGACGAAGAAGAAACATTAAAATTAGTCTTACAGAGGTTCTTCAACGCTGCTGAATAATTTTTTGAAGAAATAATTTAAAAAAATTGATTATTTTAATTGTAAAAAAAAATACGAAACAAACATAACCTTCAACAGACCATTGTTAAAAACATTGAACCCTTAGTCTTGATTTAGATTAGACGAGTTTACTTGCGGCAATTCTTGTCGTTCTCTTTTGAACTTGCTTCATGCGTTTATACAAGGCAATTCGGTTTCCAAAATATTTTTTTATTTGTTGTTTTTTCACATTTAAACCTATATAAAATGTCAACAATACGAAAAACACAAAACGGATTGAAAATGTGTACGAGCAATTTTTTTTCGATTTCTATACCCCTTGCCCCTCTCTTACAAACAAAGACTTGCCGCAAGTGTAAATGGTATGACTTAAAATTTCAGGAAAATAGTCTACCTTTATTTTCTGAGTTTGAAATTTTAAGTTGAATGTGTACGATGAATACTTTTTCTGGCAAGTGTAAATGGTATGTCAAATTTAATGTCATTTGTATCTTTTAAATCCTAAAACAATGATATTGTGATTTATTTTGCCCATTGTGAATGATTTTTTTCGCCATATCTCCGTTATTTTTATTTAGCTACTTTGCATTATGACGCCTAAAAGTATGCTCACAATTTCTACCTTTTCTTCACACACCATTAATTTATCAAACAGGGTGATTCTAATATTCAACATTTAATACACATCTTGTAATAATGTAATCTCTTCCGTTCAACAGCTATCAAAACATCCGTTATGACCAACATAAAGCCCATTTATTCCCTTAGTGTAATAAAAAAAATTAAATATTTACCCTTACACAATAAATTAACAATGAAAAGAGATTGAAATGGTATAGACACACACACAAACACACTTCCAGGTAAACAAAAACAACCAATTTTGTTTTTAATGAAACCAGAGATAAACTGAAATATGAATGATAAGGACTAAAATGATAAAATTTAGCCAGCCAATCAATGCTTTAATAATAATGGAAAATGGTCGAAACAAAAAATGGCAAATGTATGCAAAACATTTCTAGATAACAAAAAAACCATGGCATACAAATTAAAGCATATATATATATATATATATATATAAAATACTAAACATAGATTTATAATCAAATTTAATATTTGTATGTATTATAAAATAATAATAATAATTAAGTAAACTATCTATCTATGTGAACATTTTTAAATATATTTTTTTTTCAAAAAAAAAAAAAAACCAATTAATAATGAAAAAAAAACAATAAAAGTAAACTAAAATGATAACTTATAAATATTAAACAAAATATATATTTAAATATAATAATGAAAAAAATAAATAAATAAATACCAACAACAGCAACAAAGAAAACCAATCCCCTCTCTAAAAAAATGAAATGTGTAATATTATTAATCGATAGAATTAAACACAAAAAAAACAATAAATTAAATTCCAAAATAATTAAATTTTTATGTAGATAATTATTATGTTGAAAATATATTTTTAAATGTTTTAAGCCTTTTTAAATAGCTAAATTATGTAACTGAAAAGCAAATAAATAAAAAAAATAAATAAAAAACTGAACAAATACAAACATACAACTCGTATACCCTTATATTATTATTATTGATGAAAGGAAAAAAAAACCAAAACCAACAACATGTAATGAAATACTATAACAACAACAAAAGTAATATTCCAACAAAATCGGAAAAAACAAATTGATTTTGAAAAACAAAGTGTAACAAAAAAAGTTATTGATTTAATGAGTTTATTGTACTACAAGTTTTTTGTAACAAAAAAACAACAACAACAAATAACCAACAACAACAATTCGTTTTTACAAAAAAAAACACATGTAAACTAATTATATAGACGTTTAATTACGTTAATGTGCTATCGCGCTCGTGCATTCGTTAATAGTTTAATTGAAAACAATTTATTTATTTTCCAACACTTTAATTTTCAAACACTTTAATTTAATTTTCAGAAATTTAAATATGTAAAGAAATCTCGATTTTGTAATTTTTAATTAGCAATGTGAGAGAAAATTTTGTAAAAAAAATTTAAAGAAAAAGTAAATAATCGATTTTTTACAGCATATCTTTGATCGCAATATTTCCTATTTCCTTTCGGATATGTTGTTTGGAAATTTTTATTATATTCCAGTACTTATTAAATCTTATGAGAGCTTTTTGTAGTCATTCAGAGTGATAGATAGCTCTTCCTAATCGCTAGCGAAAAATGAACGAAGAGATTTTTGTAACCTTTTTCGGGTTTCAGGCATCTGAATTAAGAAGAAGTGGCAGAATGACATCGGAGTCTCATCGTGCAAGGGCAAGGATGAGGTGGACAAGAAACTTCATGTCATCTCTACAGCCGGAAACAATCATTACTATTGATTCCCGAACAACAGCGTTCTACGCCATCTCCTCACATATAAGTTGAGGACTTAACCAGAACCGGCAGTGCGATAGGACAGTGTTGGTAGTGCTTGACCTACCAAAAGCCTTTGATACTGTCAACCATGCCACGGTATTTGAGGTCATGCAGAGTTGAGAGCACTTGAACGTCCTCCGAATTAGCAGCCTTCTTTAAAGCGAGGAATATGAAAAGCCTTTGATACTGTCAACCATGCCACGCTATTTGAGTTTCAAACTTTGGATAATCAACTATATGTGTCGACGCCAGTCGTACGAGGAGTTCCAGAACAAGAAGTCCAAATCCCGTAGATTTAAAAAGGAAATTCCCCAGAGTGCAGTGATTTCTCCAGAACTGTTTAACCTCTACCTTTCCGGTATTCTAAGTCCTCCGGACGGCATAGAAATCGCTACATATGCAGATTATTGCACGATCATGACGTCGGGTCCCATTATTGACTACATACGTGCGAAGTTGAATGCCTACGTCGTCGAATTAGCAGCCTTCTTTAAAGCGAGGAATATGAAAATATTCACCACGAAGTCGTCGGCAATATTTTTCACCACATGGACTGCGGAGATGAGAATCCCGTTGAATGTTCATACAATTCCGACCACAAACTTCCCCAAAATACTCAGGGTCACATTCGACAATATGTTTAAATCGTCCGAGCAAACCACAGCTATCTGCGATAAGTTGAAAAGTATGAACATGGTCCTCAAGTTGATTGCCGGCTGCATTTTGGGCGCAGATAAGGAAACCTTGTTGACCTCTTACAAAGCTATAGGTTGGTCTTTGGCAAACTATGCGGTTCCAGTGTGGTCGGCGAACACTAGTGATACGCATGGGGAAGTATTCAGACCTGTCAGAACGCCGCCCTGAGGACTGCGACAGGGTGCCTCCTCATGGTACCAGTGGGCCATCTTCTTGAGGAGTCGAAGATCCTTCCCTAACGTACCTGCTCGGGTGCTTCAGGAACAATCATCCCAGCCTCTAGATCAAGTTGCCTATCGAGGAGGTCTGAATAGTATTCATACTGATGCAGTAAATAGGAAAACTATATTCATTTAAACTTCTACAACAACAACTATTGATATTCATATAAACTTCTACAACAACAACTATTGATTTCCCAATCCCACGACAACTGGTACTGGCACCTAACAAAATACATGTACGTGTGTCTGTGTTTTTTCCTGGGAATGACTGCTTCTCCCGGAATTACTGCTTCGAACCCTACTGGTCCCCGCCGGGATAAAAAAATGCATAGATCCAACTCGGCGAAATGCAATTGATGTAGAGAATGGGTGTTTGCTCGGGACTAAATCGGATCCAGGAGTACCTGAGAAAGGAGTTACGTTGTTTCATGCTGTGCTGTCACGTCTCCCAGCGTGTCTCAGGAATCGTTGAAGTTCGAGACACAACCGTAGTCCTCAGAACAGAAAACACGTAGCACTTAACACCACATATTTCTGCTCAGCACCTTGAAAATGCATCGTTCTTCCAGTTCATCTTCGATGGTCTGTGCAATAACATCATTATGGGAAATGTGTTCATCTTACACCATTCTGGAGTATATAATGGCCGGTCGAGAAAGAAATTACAGTTTAAAACAAAGCTTAACGATAACTGTAGCTTACAGCATAGTGCTGGTCGATGGTCTTCGCAATAACATCAGTGAAATTGGAGAAGAATAGTCGGTGCCATCCAGAAAACAAAGCTTAACGATAACTGTAGCTTACACCATAGTGCTGGTAACAACATTATGCGGAAGGATCGTACTAGAGGCGAAGGTGGGGGAACTTGCATTCATCTTACACCATTCTGCCCAGTATATATCTTTTTCGCTTGAGCTTGACTCTAGTGTCGAGAAAGAAATTACAAATGTTTATATACCGCCGATTAATAGCTGTACACCGGACATGTGGAATTCCGAAACAGAAAGTCCAAATCACGTAGAGAGAAACAGAGGGTTCCCCAAGGAATTGTTTAACCTTCACCATAATGAACTTCCACAACCGCCGGACGGCACAGAGATCATAATGTATGCATAAGATTGTATGATCAGGTCCCTCTAATGATATTTATGAGAAGTTAAACTTCTGAATAGCTGAACCTAATGGTCGATGGAGAACTGATTCCAACCACAATCTACCTCAAAATACTTTTAATGAATCTTTCCGAAATAACCTAGCCACATACTCAATTTTACCGAGGAAAGTAGCTTGGATTGAGTCGTTACGGTTCAAACTTGTTCGGAGGCCCGGTTCTTTCGTTTATCTACTTTTTTTCCTTATAATTGTTTTTTTTGCCCTGGTTCACCTAGTGCTGAAAGATAAAAAAACGAATAATATGAAACTAAAGGAACGAGATCAAATAAAAGATCTAGATAAACTAAAGGAACCATGTGAACTGAAGAGTTGAAACAAGTTCCGATCGTTACTTTCGCAATATAGTTCCAATGAACCTATTATAGTCGTCCCGTGCTCAATTTTATCGAAGAAGTTGTCTAAAAGTGGGTCATTCCGTAGCAATCTTGTTCGACGGAAGAATCCCAAAAAAAGGGACAATCGTTACTAGGTCCGATTCTGCAGTTCTGCACAAATTCGCCAACGGCATAAATGTTCTGTGGGACGAGTGGGATTTTTTATCAGCTCAGGACATTTAAATGCGTCTTTGGTGTCATTGAGTTAACTGAGTTAGAAACGACAGGGTGAATTAGAGAAATATGTTTTGAAGCGCCTAAAAGTATGCTTTGAAATTAAAAGAATTTTTGAATGGCATGCGGATAGCGCCATCTATTGATAAACACGATTGGAAATCGCTTAGCAAAAACTGAATGTCCCAAAACTCTCATGTCTTAAAAAAGTAAAAATCGATTTTTCCAGCAATTTAAGACCGATTTCTTTGCGATTTGAATGGGATCGTGGAGAGAACTTCTGAAGTCATGATTTTGAGATATTTTTTTATATATTTTTCGATTTCTATTTCACAAAAATGGACGTTAATTGTAAATCCTCACACTTATATATACCGTCATTGAATGATTACATTAAAATTCTTTGATTTTTTTTTATATATTTTTCAATTTAAAATTCTTGAAAAATTGATGTTGATCCGAACTTTACACATCGCATAACCTTTTACCAAACCTAGATTTTGAAATATTTTTTAAACATTTTTTCAATTTAAATTTAAACCTCACACTTATATATACCCTAATTAGATTACATTAAAATTAACTCGACTTTACTCAAGCTAACTCTACAATCAATATCAATTTTTCAAGAAAAAAAATTCTTCAAACCAAGGCTTCAGATGTTCTCTACGCGATACCATTCAAAATCGCAACGAAATCGTTCTTAATTTCCACGAAAAACGTAGATTTAGTTCGAAAACTAAGGCTACATTAAACATCAAATTTTCAAGAAATTTAAATTGAAAAATGCATAAAAAAATTCTCCAAACCAAGGCTTCAGAAGTTCTCTACACGATCCCATTCAAAATCGCAACGAAATCGTCCTTTAATTGCACGAAAAACGTAGATTAAGTTCGACGATTAAGGCTACAATCAACGTCCATTTTTGTGACACAGAAATTGAAAAATGTATAAAAAATATCTCAAAACCATGGCTTCAGAAGTTCTCTACACGATAGCATTCAAATCGGAAAGAAATCGGTCTTAAATTGCTGGAAAAATCGATTTTTATTATTTTACGACATGAGAGTTTTGGGACTTTCAGTTTTTGCTAAGCGATTTCCAATCATGTGAATCAACAGATGGCGCTATCCGCATGTCATTGCCAGTGTTGCCAACACATATTTACATTTCAAAAAAATCATTGTAATTTAAAGCATACTTTCAGGCGCAGCAGTAAAGCTTTCATTTAACCTCCCATATAAAATGAAATAAAAACACATGTGATTTTATTTTAAAAATATATATATTTATTAAAAAAAAATGGTGGAATGAATATTTTTTTAAATAAAAATTATAATTATAATACATAATTAATTATTATAAATTAAATTTATAAGATTGTTCATCTGGAATGACTTCCTGTTGAAAAAATTAAAACCTGTTGGGAAAATTAAAATTTTATTATTTAGAATAATTTGGTTTAATAAAATTGTTGGCGAATTTTCGAAAGAATTTCACACTGAATCAATACATAGCAAAATACTGTCCCATAATCTGGGACAGTATTTTACTATGTATTAAAATGGTTTCGGGACAATTATACCAAAAAACATCATCGACACCGTCATCCGTGATGGGGTTATAGGAATTTTAAATCGACATTTCAATAGAATATCTGCAACCAAAAGCCATGCACTGAGTTTACTGAGGGTCTAAAAAACAATTTAAAATTATAATTCAAATTGTTAAAATTTATATCCATACTACTCGGTCCACCCACAATTCAAATTACACCAAATTTCCAAAACTTCCTACTTAACCCAAACCAACACCCCCACGGTTATCCTAAATCTAAGTTTCAGGATTCAAACTCTACCGGTTCACCCACAATTCAAATTGTACCATATTTAGTACACATTAGTACAAATTTCCAAAACTTCCTACATACCGCAATCATAAACCCTCACAGTGATCCTAAATCCAATTTTGACGCTTCCAACTCTATCGGTTCACCCACAATTTAAATTGTACCAAATGTAGTACACAGTAGTACGAATTTCTAAAACCTCCTTCTTCCCACAAACCTACATCCCCAAAGTGATCCTAAATCCAAGTTTTAGGATTCAAACTCTACCGGTTCACCCACAATTCAAATTGTACCATATTTAGTACACATTAGTACAAATTTCCAAAACTTCCTACATACCGCAATCATAAACCCTCACAGTGATCCTAAATCCAATTTTCAGGCTTCCAACTCTATCGGTTCAGCCACAATTTAAATTGTACCAAATGTAGTACACAGTAGTACGAATTTCTAAAACCTCCTTCTTCCCACAAACCTACATCCCCAAAGTGATCCTAAATCCAAGTTTTAGGATTCAAACTCTACCGGTTCACCCACAATTCAAATTGTACCATATTTAGTACACATTAGTACAAATTTCCAAAACTTCCTACATACCCCAATCATAGACCCCCACAGTGATCCTAAATCCAATTTTCAGGCTTCCAACTCTATCGGTTCAGCAACAATTTAAATTGTACCAAATGTAGTACACAGTAGTACGAATTTCAAAACCTCCTTCTTACCACAAACCTACATACCCAAGGTGATTCTAAATCCAAGTTTCAGGATTCCAACTCTATCGCTTCACACAGAATTCATATTGTACCAAATTTAGTACACAGTAGTACCAATTTCCAAAACTTCCTACATGCCCCAGTTCTACACCCCCACCCTGATACTAAATTCAAGTTTTAGAATTCAACTCTATCGCTTCACCCACAATTTAAATTGTACCAAATTTAGTACACTTAGTACAAATTTCTAAAACTTCCTACATATCTCAATCTTAAACCTCAACAGTGATCCTGACTCCAAATTTCATGATTATAGCTCTATTGGTTCACCTAAAATTCAAATTGTACCAAATTTAGTACCATTTAGTAACCATAAGTAATATTTTCTTAAACTGAATCCTGACCCCAATTCCACACC
This sequence comes from Musca vetustissima, assembly GCF_032173495.1. Taxonomy (NCBI): domain Eukaryota; kingdom Metazoa; phylum Arthropoda; class Insecta; order Diptera; family Muscidae; genus Musca; species Musca vetustissima. The sequence continues at coordinate 85,891 of NW_026884315.1, forward strand.
CCTACAGTGATTCTGACTCCAAATTTCATGATTATAGCTCTATTGGTTCATCTAAATCCAAGCTGTACCGATTATAGTACGATTTAGTATTTTTCGTACACATAAGTAAAAAATTTCCAAAACTACGTTCATATCACAATCCTACAAATTCTAGGATTCCAGCTCGATTTGTATCTCCAAAATAAATTTGTACCAAATTTAGTACCATATAGTACTTTTCCTACACATGAGTAGACGCTTTCAAAACCATCTCCTTAAATAGACCCTACTTCTCAACATTAATTCACAATCCAAATATCATGTTTTTAACGCTATCCGTTCACATGCTACAGAATTGTACCTAATTTAGTACATTTTCGTACTTTTCGTATAGTTATAGTTCGAATATCCAAAAACCCTTTGGTACATCTATCCTACACTCCATCAACGACCACCAAACTAAATTTCTTATCTGTCACATTTGGACCAGGAGTGACCCTCACCCAAAATTTCAAGATTCTAGCTTCAGCCGTTTTGTCTGGGCGTTGATGAATCGTTAAATTTGTCAGTCAGTCAATCACTTGACTCTTTTATTAGTATAGATTCCAAAAAATACTAGGACCGCGATTTTTTGCTGTCAAAAAAAAAATACAAAAAGGAATTTCTTCACACTATAAAATCATATTTACAAATTATTTTAATTTTGTAATTAATTTTTGATTTTTTGTATAATAAAATTCATTACATTTCCAAAACAAAATTATGTATTAAAAAAATCTAAAAAAAGTGATCATGTTATTTAAAAAACATATTTTTATTAGAGCAATTCTGTTAATGATGCCAGTTAAATAAGTAAAAATTTAAGAAGATACTTTATAAAGAAAACCAAAAACAACAACAACAACCAATATCTGTTAAATAATTTAAATTTACAACAAAAAAAGAAAATCCCAAAAACAAGAAAACAATGCAAATAATTCAAAATCAAAAATAATAAAATGTGACAAAAGTAAAAAAAACAACAACAACAACAAAAATATTTATTCTGGAAGAAATGAAAAACTAATTATACCGAAAGAATAAAAATGATAATGACGGAAGAATCCAATATATAAATACTAGCCACATTAAAAAAAACGGAAAAAAATCCAATAACAAAAATAAAACACACACAAAATGCAGTACATAAAAATGAGAATAATATCGAGAATAAACAAATATTATTAATACATATTAAATAGTTGATATACAGGGTGGTCTGAATGGAATTTAAAAAATTTAAATTTTATATTTTTCAATTTTTTATATATTTTTTTTTAAATTGTGAATATAAAATAAATTTTAAAAATTAAATAAAGTTATATATATGTTTTAATGAGTGGTTATATTTTTTCAGAATTTTAATGAAAATTAATATCATTTAACTTTAATGGCAATTCTGGATTAAAAATATTTTGTTATGATTTTTATAAACCTATTGGAAGTGTAGATTATTTTAAAACATATTTTAAGGTCAGTCAAAAGTTTGGATTTAAAAAAAGAAAAATTAAAGAAAAAGATTTTTTATAAAGAAGTTACTTACTTAGCTGGCTTGTGACAGAACTTTCGTTCCATAAGCCGAGCATAACAAAGATTTCAAGGCGCGTCGGTCTTTTGAAAGACCATTTTCGGTGATGTTGTCTTCGACTTGATCTTTCCAACGTATTCTTGGCCTTCCCCTTCTGTGTGAACCATCAGCTGGTTCACTTGTATTTGCCTCTTCTGGGCTGGAGCATTCTCTGCCATTGTGCTTCTATATTATTATCGGGACAAGGGGTGCTTTCGTCAAGCAGTTGGGTAAGTTGAGCGGAGTAGGCTTCTGCTATCTGGTGTGTTTGCAGCTTTTCAACGTCAAATTTCTGCGTTACATTAGATCGCACCTTTGCTGCCACATTAAGACTGGTGCGTACCTTGGCTGCCACAAGGTAATGGTCCGAATCGATATTCGCTCCCCGGATCGATCGAACGTCTAAAACACTGGATGAATGCCTTCCGTCTATCACAACATGATCGATTTGATTTCTCGTTGTTCGATAGGGAGAAATCCAAGTGCCCTTGTGTATATCAAAATGCTTGAATCTGGTGCTGCTAACTACCATTTTTTTTGCTACCGCAAAGTCATTCATCCTCATGCCGTTGTCTGATGTTTTTCATGGAGGCTGAATTTTCCGACGGTGGGGCCAAAGATATTTTCCCTTCCGATTTTTGCATTTTAATCTACTAGCAGAATGTTAATGTCATGGCCAGGGCAACGATCATATGCTGTTTCTAGGCGCTCGTAAAATATATCTTTAGTCTGTTCATCTTTATCTTCGGTCGGAGCATGGGCGTAAATGAGACTGATGTTGAAGAACTTCGCTTTTATACGGATTATAGCAATTCGCTCATCTACTGGAGTGAATCTGGAGACAAGGTCTTTTATTCTCTTGTTAACCATTAATTCGCAGCCAAATTCATGTCTCGTTTCATGGCAGCTATAATACAGGGCGTAAACGTCTGATTTACTTACGCCTCTCCCTTTCCATTGCATTTCCTGTAAGGCAATAATATCGGTTTTGTACTTCTTGAGTACATCCGCCAAAGCGAACACTGCTGCGCATGTTCTGTACAACGTGCGCACATTCCAAGTACAGATTCGCAGATCGTGGTCCTTTATACGTTTGCGGGGGTGGTCGTCAACATTAGGTGGGTTTGGTTTTCTTTTTCTTTGCTTTTTCATAGTAGGTTCGATTTTCCGAGTGTGGGCAACTAACCCGACGCCTCAACCCATTTTTTTATAGTTCTTATGAGTGAACTCGCGACACATATTAGCTCACTATTTCATCGGGTGATGATGAGGCCAGTGTCCACAATTGAGATGAAAGAGGGACCAAGATAAGCCTGGACTTCGCCATGTTAAAGTCAATCAGAGCCGTTGATTGGTATCTATCATCCCCCCTACGCCACCCATAGGCATTCCTGTTTACCATTTTTACTCGACCAAATTTCTCGAGTAAAAAGTTTTCAAAGAGAACGCCATTTTGTTTTGTGCTCTCTTAAATTTGAGTCAATGTTTTTTCCAGTTTTGTGGGTTGAGGAACGGTTTTCGAGTAAAAAGTTTGCAAAACATGTAAAAAGAGTAGATTCTTTTAGGTTCTGAAAAGGAAAGGTCTATCGGAATTAATATAAGAAATAAATATTTTAAAGGACTGTACAAATTGTAGACTCCCTTAAAATAACTGAAAGCTTTTTAAAACACTTTTATTAAAATTCTTATAAGATTACTTGAAACAATATTTTTTTTAAGTCCACTATTTTTAATTCAGAACACTCTGTATATTTATATATACATATAAATACAATATTTATATTGTATGTATTAAGTATATAAATGTCGAAGCATTTTTATTGAATTTGTAAACAAAAAATTTTCAACTAATCAAAAACCTAGAAAAAAAACAAGAACATATAAGAAAGCCAACCTAAAGGAATAGAAGAACAATCCGGATTATTTAAAAAAAAATTCTGGTAATGATCTTCTAACCCAAGAAAAAACATACAAAAAATATATATTAAATATTATTTTGGAAACATTTTTTAAAATTGTGTTTAAGATTTTATATAAAAAAAATATAAACAACATTTTAAAAAATATTTCACAAAACGCTCGCTTAAGTGATATACCATAAAATAATAATAAAAATAATTACTTATAATATTTAAATATATTAATAATAAATAAAAATGTACTACTGATATATAAATATTATTTAGGTAAAATTTGCTTTAAAATAACAAAATAAAATAAATAATAATAATAAGTAATAAAAATAATACTAACGAAAAATATATATAAAGAGAAAAAAACACTTGAATACTTGGAATCCAAACAAAAATAAACGTGAAATTAAAAAAGAATAACAAAAAAATTAAACAAGAAACGGAAAAACAGAAGATGCACATAAAGAAAATTGAATAACAAGAACAAAAACAGAAAAACAAGAAAAATTTAAAAACAAAACATTTCCAAAAAAATTGTAAATTATTTAGAAAAAAGTTTTCTTTTGTGAAAACTTTAGACCGAAACACACACACAAGGAACCGGAAAAGTAAAAAAAAATAAAAAAACTTCTTTAAACTCAGACGAATCAATATCATCAGCGCCATCATCAATAATGGATAAAATCATTTTTTTTCTTTTCAATTGTTTTATTATATAAAAAGTATTATTAAAAATTAAATAAAAAATAATAATAATGAATAAAAAAATATCCCCCATTGGCAATAATTTAAAAAAAATAATTTATTAATTTTGAGATTTAGATTTAATTAAAACAATAATTATTGTGAAAACAATTTTGTGTATATTTGTTTAACCATTCACCTGGTTTCTTCCTTCTTTGTAATCTGTGTATAGTTTTTTATATTAAAAATATTTTTCTCAGTGTAATATAAAAAATGTGAAATTTAAATTAAAATTTATAAAACAAAAACAAACAAAAAATATATATGTATTGTAAAGAAATCTGTTTTTTAGTTAAATTTAGTTTGTTAAAGAAAAATATATTGATTGATCGATCATCTCTTTGATTTGATGTCTTAACTCTTTTAAATAATAAAAATGAAAATTATATTTAAATAATAAAAAAATAATGAATAAATAAAAACAAAAATAAATACTTATATGAAAATATATTTATTTGAAAATTTGAAAAAAAAAAACAATATTTTTTTATTTATAGAAAGATTTTCCATCTATAAGGTAAGGCAAAACCAGTAAGGAAAGTAGTAAAGTCGGACAGAGCCGACTATATAATACCCTTCTACATATGTCTCCTAACAGACTCCGACTTTTCGAAAGAACATTGAATTGAATATGTGACCTTTCTGGAACCTATGCTTCAGTACGCCACACTGTTAAAAATGTAATCTCAATCAGACACCCGTTCGAAATATACATATGGAAGCAATTACTGTATCTGCACCAATTTCAACAAAACCCAAAAAATCGTCATTCCAGTCTCAATTTGATACGTTGTGCAAAATTTCGTGTTAATCGGACAAACATTAGGAGTTTGCTGCACCATTTATGTAAAATCGGGCGAAAATATATATGGGAGCTATATCTAAATCTGAACCGATTTTCAGGAAACTTAACACACATGATTCTATATCTAATTCATTACGCTGTGCCAAATTTGTTGCAAATCGAAAGATTTATATGGACTTTGGTGGACCTTTTACATTAAATCGGACGAAGATATATGTGGAAGCTATATCTAAACCTGAACCGATTTTCACGAAACTTAGCACACATCATTCTAAGCTCAATTCAGTACGTTGTTCCGAATTTCGTGCAAATCGAAAGATATATAGGACTTTGGTGCCGTATTTACATAAAATCGGACGAAAATATACATGGGAGCTATATCTAAATCTGAACCGATTTTCTCGAAACTCAGCACATACATTCTATACTTAATTGAGTACGCTATGCCAAATTTCGTGCAAATCGAAACATATATAGGGACTTCGGTACACCATTTACCTTAAATCGGACGAAAATATATATGAAAGCTATATCTAAATTTGAACCGAATTTTCCCAATTTCAATAGAATTCGTCCTTGAGCCAAATAAATGAGCTGTGCCAACTTTCATCCAAATCGAACCATAAATGCGACCTGTACTTTGTTTACAATTTAACATCTACAGACGGACGCACATGCATAAATCGACTCAGAAAGTGATTCTATGCATATTCTCAAAAGGAACCATGTGTCTATATCGTTTCCTTTTGCCTGTTACAAACATACGCACGCCTATGCTCTGTCCATCCTTTGTGAAAAATATTATTTAAAAATCCACGCCTAAGGCTCTGCCCATCGTTTGGAAAATATATTATTTAAAAAATCCACGCCTAAGGCTCTGCCCACGCCTAAGGCTCTGCCCACGCCTAAGGCTCTGCCCATCGTTTGGAAAAAATATTATTTAAAAAATCCACGCCTAAGGCTCTGCCCACGCCTAAGGCTCTGCCCATCGTTTGGAAAAAATATTATTTAAAAAATCCACGCCTAAGGCTCTGCCCACGCCTAAGGCTCTGCCCATCGTTTGGAAAAATATTATTTAAAAAATCCACGCCTAACGCTCTGCCCACGCCTAAGGCTCTGCCCATCGTTTGGAAAAAATATTATTTAAAAAATCCACGCCTAAGGCTCTGCCCATCGTTTGGAAAAAATATTATTTAAAAAATCCACGCCTAAGGCTCTGCCCACGCCTAAGGCTCTGCTCGTCCTTTGGAAAAATATTCTTTAAAAATCCACGCCTAGGGCTCTGCCCATCCTTTGGAAAAAATATTATTTAAAAAATCCACGCCTAAGGCTCTGCCCATCGTTTGGAAAAAATATTATTTAAAAAATCCACGCCTAAGGCTCTGCCCACGCCTAAGGCTCTGCCCATCGTTTGGAAAAAATATTATTTAAAAAATCCACGCCTAAGGCTCTGCCCACGCCTAAGGCTCTGCCCATCGTTTGGAAAAAATATTATTTAAAAAATCCACGCCTAAGGCTCTGCCCACGCCTAAGGCTCTGCCCATCGTTTGGAAAAAATATTATTTAAAAAATCCACGCCTAAGGCTCTGCCCACGCCTAAGGCTCTGCCCATCGTTTGGAAAAAATATTATTTAAAAAATCCACGCCTAAGGCTCTGCCCACGCCTAAGGCTCTGCTCATCCTTTGGAAAAATATTCTTTAAAAATCCACGCCTAAGGCTCTGCCCATCCTTTGGAAAAAATATTATTTAAAAAATCCACGCCTAAGGCTCTGCTCATCCTTTGGAAAAATATTCTTTAAAAATCCACGCCTAAGGCTCTGCTCATCCTTTGGAAAAATATTCTTAAAAAAATCCACGCCTAAGGCTCTGCCCACGCCTAAGGCTCTGTTCATCCTATGGAAAAATATTCTTTAAAAAATCCACGCCTAAGGCTCTGCCCACGCCTAAGGCTCTACTCATCCTTTGGAAAAATATTCTTTAAAAAATCCACGTCTAAAGCTCGGCTGGTCCTTTAGGAATTTTTTTTTAAATCCACGCCTAAAGCTCGGCTGGTCCTTTAGGAATTTTTTTTTTAAATCCACGCCTAAAGCTCGGCCGCTCCTTTGAGAATTTTTTTTTAAATCCACGCCTAAAGCTCGGCCGCTCCTTTGGGAAATTTTCTTCAAAAAAACCACGCCTAAGGTACTGCTGGTCCGCTTGGAAAAATGTTCTTTAAAAAATCCACGCCTAAGGATCTGCTCATCCTTTGGAAAAATATTCTTAAAAAAGGCTCTGCTGGTCCTTGGAAAATATGCTTTGAAATTTCATATTGAAAACAGTATGCCCAGAAATTTCCTTTAAAAATATATTAAAATTTTTTATTCTCTGAAAAAATACTAAAAATGGACGATTTCAACTTCCAATTTTCGAATGAGGAACTTTCTGTTGGAAATATCGAAGAAGCCAATGCCTATTCATCTCTAGATGTTAACAATGCAGAAGATAGTATGCCTCCAATGGATTATGCTGCCGAACCTGAAGAACATAGCATGGGAAGGGTATATGGCGTATCCGGTCCCGTTGTAACCGCTGAGAATATGATCGGAGCCGCCATGTACGAACTGGTACGAGTTGGCTATTACCATCTGGTGGGGGAAATTATACGCCTTGAAGGTGATATGGCCACAATTCAGGTATACGAAGATACATCCGGTTTGGCTGTGGGAGATCCTGTTGAACGTACTGGCAAACCATTGTCTGTGGAATTGGCTCCGGGTATAATGGGAAACATATTCGATGGCATACAACGTCCGCTGAGGTCAATACATGAACTTACCAAGTCCATTTACATACCCAAGGGGGTGGACATAAAGAGCCTATCACGTGATAAGACATGGGATTTCGTACCCTGCAATATGCGTATTGGCACAGTGGTAACGGGTGGCGATATTTGTGGTTATGTTGTGGAAAATTCGCTGGTAACACATCGAATCATGTTACATCCTCGGGCTAAGGGGAGGGTAACATATGTAGCTCCCGCTGGAAATTACACCATCGTGGATGAAATCCTCGAAACGGAATATGAAGATGTGAAGACAAAGCATAAAATGTTACAGGTGTGGCCTGTAAGACACCCGAGGCCGGTGGCGGAGAAGTGGCCTTCAAATTACCCTTTGTTTACAGGGCAGCGGGTTATAGATGCCTTGTTTCCCTCGGTTTTGGGTGGTACCACTGCCATACCTGGGGCCTTTGGTTGTGGCAAGACGGTTATATCCCAGTCGCTTTCGAAATACTCCAACTCGGATGTCATCATCTATGTCGGCTGTGGTGAGCGTGGCAATGAAATGTCTGAGGTATTGCGGGATTTTCCGGAGTTGTCCATAGAAATTGATGGTGTTACAGAGTCCATCATGCAAAGGACAGCCTTGGTGGCAAATACCTCAAATATGCCAGTGGCTGCCCGGGAGGCCTCGATTTACACAGGGATAACCTTGGCAGAATATTTCCGCGATATGGGTTACAATGTTTCAATGATGGCTGATTCCACCTCAAGATGGGCTGAGGCCTTACGTGAGATTTCAGGACGTTTGGCGGAAATGCCTGCTGATTCCGGTTATCCAGCTTATTTGGGTGCCCGTTTGGCTTCATTTTATGAAAGGGCTGGACGTGTAAAATGCCTTGGCAATCCCAAACGTGAAGGTTCCGTCTCAATTGTCGGTGCCGTTTCTCCGCCGGGTGGTGATTTTTCAGATCCTGTCACCTCTTCCACTTTGGGTATTGTACAAGTCTTTTGGGGTCTTGATAAAAAATTGGCACAACGTAAACATTTCCCCTCCATCAATTGGCTAATTTCCTATTCGAAGTATACCCGGGCCCTGGATCCATATTATGATAAAAATTTTCCCGGATTCGTACCTTTGCGACAAAAGGCCAAGGAAATTTTACAAGAAGAAGAGGATCTCTCAGAAATTGTTCAACTGGTGGGTAGAGCTTCCCTAGCGGAATCGGATAAATTAACCTTGGAAGTTGCCAAAATGCTCAAGGATGATTTTCTACAACAAAATTCCTATTCCTTCTATGATCGCTTTTGTCCCTTCTATAAAACTTTTGGAATGCTAAAGAATATTATCAACTTTTATGAATTGGCCAAGCAATCTATGGAAATGTCCACGGCAAAGGGGGAGCAGAAAATCACCTGGAATCAAATACAATCGAAAATGACGGATATTCTCTATCAATTGCAATCGATGAAATTTATGGTAGAGATTTTTTGGGAAATTTTGAAAATAATTAAGAATAAAATATTTGCCTTTATTTCAGGACCCCTTGAAAGATGGAGAGGACAAGATTTTGGAAGAATATGGCCAACTAAATGATTCCATTGAAGTGGCATTTAATAATCTAAGTGGTGGTGATTAGAGATCCAAGAATGAATTTTGAAATGTTTTTCGAAAATAAAGAATATAATGAATTAAAATAAAAGGTCCTTTGGAAAATATTTTTTTAAAAATCCACGCCTAAAGCTCGCCTGCTCCTTTGGAATAATATTCTTTAAAAAATCCACGCTTAAATCTCGGCTGGTCCTTTGGAAAATATTTTTTAAAAATCCACGCCTAAAGCTCGGCTGGTCCATTGGAAAAATATTCTTTAAAAATCCACGCCTAAAGCTCGGCTGGTCCATTGGAAAAATATTCTTTAAAAATCCACGCCTAAAGCTCGGCTGGTCCATTGGAAAAATATTCTTTAAAAATCCACGCCTAAAGCTCTGCTGGTCCTTCGAGAAAATATTCTTTAAAAATCCAAGCCTAAGGCTCTGCTGGTCCTTTGGGAAATTTTCTTTAAAAATCCACGCCTAAGGCTCTGCTGGTCCTTTGGGAAATTTTCTTTAAAAATTCACGCCCAAAGATCAAGCCTAAGGCTTTGCTGGTCTTTTGGAAAAATATTCTTTAAAAATCCACGCCTAAAGCTCGGCTGGTCCTTTGGAAAAATATTCTTTAAAAATCCACGCCCAAAGCTCGGCTGGTCCGGAGAAATATAACCTTTAAAAATTCACGCCTGAATCTCCGATGGTCTTTGGAAAAATATTCTTTTAAAAATTCAAGCCTATGGCTCTGCTGATTTTCTTTAAAATTTCTAAAACATTTTTCTCTCAATGAAGCCACTGTGCTGCTCTGCCACAAGGATACAAATAAGTGTTTTGTATAGCAGGACACTCCTTGTTTCGTTTTTAATGTAAACTACTTAAAATCATCACCAAATTAAAGCCTCTAATTATAATTGCCATTAATACGCCCACTTTTAATTAAGAATTCATTTAAAGTGCAGTTAATTTCAGAGCAATCAAAATATTGACATACCTTCCAAATTATTGGAATGTGTAGGAATGAAAACATAAAGAGCTCTGTGAACATCAAACAGAATTAGAAATTTATTATTTCTATGTGAGTGGGTGTGTGTTTGTTTCTCTTCGACCATAAATACTAATGATGGGCCTATATAAAAGGAAAATACATTTCTGGACATTAATTTATCTTTCAAGTAAACATCAACAAACACAAAGGATAACAACCGAGTAAGAGACAGACGAAAAGGATGTTCAACCCAAAACCAATAAATGATCCCAATTATCGCATACCGGGCCAGTGTATTTGGTTAAAATTAAATGGTTCTTGGCCTTACGATAATCATGAGGCAAATAAAGATTTCTATTCGTCACGATATATCTGGGGTTGGCTGTACACCGCCTGGTCATGGTATGTTGTGTGGTCGGTAGGCATTACAATCGGATTTCAAACAGCATTTCTGATCAATAATCTCGGTGACATAATGATGACAACGGAAAATTGTTGTACCACATTTATGGGTGCCTTGAATTTTGTCCGTTTGCTGCATATGCGCTTGAATCAGCGACAATTGAAAGTGATCATACAACAATTTGTTGAGGATATTTGGATAAATAAGTGAGTAAAGAAATCTATTAAAAAATAATGATCCTTTGGAGAAAATATTCTTTAAAAAATCCACGCCTAAGGCTTTGGTGGTCCTTCGAGAAAATATTCTTTAAAAAGTCCACGCCTAAGGCTTTGGTGGTCCTTCGAGAAAATATTCTTTAAAAAGTCCACGCCTAAGGCTTTGGTGGTCCTTCGAGAAAATATTCTTTAAAAAATCCACGCCTAAGGCTTTGGTGGTCCTTCGAGAAAATATTCTTTAAAAGATCCAGGCCTAAGGCTTTGGTGGTCCTTCGAGAAAATATTCTTTAAAAAATCCACGCCTAAGGCTTTGGTGGTCCTTCGAGAAAATATTCTTTAAAAAATCCACGCCTAAGGCTTTGGTGGTCCTTCGAGAAAATATTCTTTAAAAAATCCACGCCTAAGGCTTTGGTGGTCCTTCGAGAAAATATTCTTTAAAAAATCCACGCCTAAGGCTTTTGTGGTCCTTCGAGAAAATATTCTTTAAAAATCCACGCCTAAGGCTTTGCTGGTCTTTTCGGAAAATATTCTTTAAAAATCCAGGCCTAAGACTTTGCTGGTCTTTTGGGAAAATATTCTTTAAAAATCCAGGCCTAAGGCTTTGCTGGTCTTTTGGGAAAATATTCTTTAAAAATCCACGCCTAAGGCTTTGGTGGTCCTTCGAGAAAATATTCTTTAAAAAATCCACGCCTAAGGCTTTGGTGGTCCTTCGAAAAAATATTCTTTAAAAAATCCACGCCTAAGGGTTTGGTGGTCCTTCGAGAAAATATTCTTTAAATCAGCCACGCCTAAGGCTTTGGTGGTCTTTCGAGAAAAAAAATCTTTAAAAATCCACGCCTAAGGCTTTGGTGATCCTTCGAGAAAATATTCTTTAAAAATCCACGCCTAAGGCTTTGCTGGTCTTTTGGGAAAATATTCTTTAAAAATCCACGCCTAAGGCTTTGCTGGTCTTTTGGGAAAATATTCTTTAAAAATCCACGCCTAAGGCTTTGCTGGTCTTTTGGGAAAATATTCTTTAAAAATCCACGCCTAAGGCTTTGCTGGTTTTTTGGGAAAATATTCTTTAAAAATCCACGCCTAAGGCTCTGCTGGTCCTTTGGAAAATATTCTTTAAAAATCCACGCCTAAGACTCAGCTGGTCCTTTGCAAAAATATTATTTAAAAATCAACCCTAAAGCCTTGCTTTTGAAAAATTATTTTACTATTATTCCAGAAAACAACATCCTCATGTTGCTGCCGTATGTTCCCGCAATATGCGCACCTTCCGCATTATGACTGTGCTCCTGAGCTGCCTTATATCAATGTATTGTGTCCTACCATTGGTGGTATTATTTTTTGATGTTGGTCTAGATGCCGATGAAAAACCTTTCCCCTATAAAATGTTATTTCCCTACGATGCCCATCATGGTTGGCGTTATGTTGTCACATATATATTTACAAGCTATGCCGGAATATGTGTGGTAACAACACTCTTTGCCGAAGATTCAATTTTTGGATTTTTTGTCACCTATACATGTGGTAAATTTCAAATTCTACATGAACGTATTGATAATTTGGTATTGGATGCCTATGAAAGGGTGAGAAATAAGGAGGATACAATGGAAATACAGGATACCTATGTGAGGCTATTAAATCGCATGGCTTATGATCATAATAAATTAATTGAGTAAGTTAACTCGATAATTTGATGTTTGCTACGATTTAATATGAAATATTTTTTTTCAGATTTGCTGCAAAATTGGAGAATTTCTTTAATCCTATACTCTTGGTGAATTTTACAATATCCTCTATTTTGATATGCATGGTGGGATTTCAATTGGTCACGGGCAAGGACATGTTTATAGGTGACTATGTTAAATTCTTTGTGTATATGTCATCTTCCCTGTCACAGCTGTATGTTTTATGCTGGAATGGGGATTCTCTTATACAACATGTGAGTTTAATGTATACAAATAATTATTATTAAATTACATATATAAAATAATAATCTTTATAGTCCCTAGAGACGGCAAATCATTTGTACATATGCAACTGGGAAGGTGGACAAATACGACCTACCTCCTCTATAATTCGTCATCAATTTGTGAAAGAAAAATCTGATAAAGAAACTCTACAATTATCCGAACAGCTATTTAAAAGGGGTCTACAAAATAAAGAATTAAAACGGATTCAAGACACTTATTATATTCCAGCAAACAAGAAGTTTCGTCAAAATCTGGAAATAATGATAATGTGCAGCCAGAGGCCAGTGAAAATAACAGCCCTCAAATTTTCAACATTATCCTTGCAATCATTTACCGCCATATTAAGTACATCGATGAGTTATTTTACTCTCTTGAAAACGGTATATGATGAAAATCAGGAGGATGGTGCAACAAATTAAATAAAAAATATATTTATCAATTTATTATTCTATATACATATATAGTAGGTAATATACAAGTGATTAGTAGTAACAACAATTTACATACAGTTTTATCTAGAGAACAGTTTTTTTTCGAATAGCAACATTAGTATCAACATCGGTTTCACAATTGTAGAAGATCTATAGTTTTTTTGTATTCACTTATAATGGTGTGGCAGTTTCCTCTTTGGCTTCGGTCAGAGCACGAGCTTGGTGTGTAAAAACGGGTACATTTATACCCTGTTTTTACACAAAAGAAATAAATTCATTATAAATAAAGGTGTTAGTAAAAATAAAAAATGAAATGTCCTACCTGCATTTTAGCTGATCTAATGAAGGCCTTATTGGAGGTTACCGTTACCGCTTTCATATCCATGCCAAAGGCAAAAATCAATAAACTTCGTTCATTAATTTTACCACTAAATTTAATGCTGGCAATTTCGGGTGGTATTGAGGTGACATCTGGTAAGATTTCAATACGTTTAGTTAGCTCGTCGGCTCTTCGTTTTTCTTCGGCACCACCAAGTAGTGCAACTATGTCTTGAAACGATTTATGGGCAGTGGTACAGCAAATTAAGCGTTTTCCTGAAAAATGGAATAGAAGAAAATATTAAAAAAATATATTTTAGTAACATATTATTTCAAAATCGTGGATTGCGATGAAGAATTATCGGGAGAGAAGGAGAGAGGAGAAACGTATTTTCAGGAAAAAAATAAAGAACAAGAAAATCGAGATGTACAGGAATCAGAATGAAGTCTGAAAATTCTACCATCGGGTAAAACACCAAACCGAAGGCTTTGGTGCAGGCACATCCTCCTGTAGAGATGAAGAAGGAAACCTGGTGACAGATGCAGACAGCGTGTTGAGGATCTGCAAGGATCATTTTGAAATGCTTCTGGTATCAAAGAGTGGCGGTGAAGAAGATACCCCAGAACCAATAAGAGATGATGGTATAGAGCAATTAATCGACTGAAGAACAATAAAGCAACAGGTGTCAATGGGTTACAAGCCGAACTATTCAAGACTGGTGGTCAGATGCTGGTAAGGAGCATACAGAATGCATGCCCAATGATTGGAACCTCAGCATCCTGTGTCCCGTGCACAAAAAAGGAGACAAGCCGATATGTGCCAACTATAGAGGAATAAGTCTCCTTGACATCGTAATTTAAATTTCTATCCAGCGTGCTGTGTGAACGACTGAAGCCAATGGTCCATACCAATGTAGCTTCAGAACTGCCAAATCCACCATTGACCAGATTTTCAATCTGCACCAGATCCAGATTCCACCTTTTCGTCGACTAAAAGGGAGCCTCTAGATCAAGTTGCCTATCGAGCAGGTCTGAATGGGATTCATGCAGATGCAGTAGCCGCGACGCTGAACGGATACAAAGTGAATGCCGTCCTTCGGCTATGCAGGATAACTTTAACAGGCACAAGATCAGCAATTAAAGTTGGAAAGGACCTCTTGGAGCCCTTTAATACCGAACGAGGATTCAGACAAGGTGATAGTTTGTCGTGTGACCTTTTTAACATCCTGCTGGAAAAGGCCATACGAGAGGCAAAAGTGAACAGAAATGACACTCTGTACACCAACAACATATGTTACTCGCCTACGCCGATTACATCGGCATAATGGGTCGAATATTTGCGAGTGGTAAAAGCCACCTTTGAAGGAATTGAGAAGGAGTCTGCCAAACTGGGAGTGGCAGTAAATGGCGAAAAGACCAAGCTGAAATTGGAAAAAAAACTACGAAAAAAACCGACGCGCATAGAAATCTTTTCTAAGATCGGCTTATGGAACAACCGTTCTGTCATAAGCCAGCTATGTAAGTATTTTTTATAAATCTTCATTTATTTTCAGACCTACTTACCCGAAAACAATTTATCTAAAATAGGTTTCAAAGGTGACTCCCGCTCCTTTTCAGCTTGTTCAGTTAAAATCGGTTCTTGAAATTTCCAATTGCAGCTGCCATTACAAACATTACTCACATATGCCAATAACGTTGTTATATCCAGATTTAAAATACTAATATTACTAATATCGGAATTTTTATCCACCTCCGATGGTTTTTCCAACGAGGCTATTTCAACACCTTCCGCCTCCAGGGCCATGGTTAATTCGTTTTCAATTGGATGACTGAAATAGAAAACCACCTGTAGATATAGAAGCTATTACTAATCAAAATAAAAAATCCTGTCTATAAATAACCAAAACCCCTACCTTTGGACATTTAAACATGCAGAGATTTTGTGATGAGGCCTCCACAAATTCTTGAGCCTGATCGATTATGCTGCGTGCACCAAAGCTCGCCTCGCCACGAGCAGCATCTGTTAACGACTTTGAATTTCGGGCAATGGCTATTCAAATATTATGAAATTAATATAAAAATAAAATGGGGAATTTCTCAAATCATACCCTTTATCCATTTCAAGCCATTCTCACAAACAATATCAACTCGTAGTGGATTCTCCCGATAGTCCACCGGAAAACCACAATCGACATGTACCACATCCCGTTGTTGTTGTAGTATTTTAACCAAAAACTCATAATGCGTCAGATTGCTGCATTGAACATGATTAATTTTTAAAGTTTTATTTTTGATGACCTTGAAAGAACAGAACAGAATTAAATTCAAAACTGGTTTCAAAATTTTATATGGGCATTCTTGGAATTTACCTTTTGCAAAAATTTAATTTCTTGTACAATTTTTCTTTGTACCTTTTGCACACCTGGTATTTCGGTGAATTCATCTAGAATTTTTATTAACACCTGACCCAGTTCCACCTTATCTTCAGCCTTTTGTAGGAGATCATCTTCATAGGGTAATTCGGGTTCCATGATTTGCAAAATAATAAATTATTTTTACTTGAAGATTTCAGTTTCGCAAAGTGAAATTTAAGAAAATGACTGTTAAAGGCAAATATTTCAATGTTTAGAATGAGAACAAAGCGTAATCGCAAAGTTTAGAATGTGATAATGGGGTAATGAGAAGAATGCTTCTTCTTGTTTTCATAGTAATTGCCTTAAATGAGTTACACTCAACAGCTGTCTTTAAGAGTCATTGCTATTCACAGTGAAATGATAACATCATAACTACAGTCTTAGGCAAAAGCATTTGGAAATCTTAATGAGTGGATTAAAAAATAAAAATATATTTTTCAAGGACCAACAAGGTATGAATTTCTTAAAGAATATTTTCTGAAAGACCAACAAGGCGTGGATTTCTCAAAAATAATACTTTTCAAGGTCTATGAAGGCGTGGATTTTGTAAAGAAAATTTTTTCAAGGTTTAGGAAGGTGTGGATTTTTTAAAGAAAAAATTTTCAAGGTCCATGAAGGCGTGGATTTTGTAAAGAAAATTTTTTCAAGGATTATGAAGGCGTGGATTTTGTAAAGAAAAAAATTTCAAGGTCCATGAAGGCGTGGATTTTGTAAAGAAAAAAATTTCAAGGTCCATGAAGGCGTGGATTTTGTAAAGAATATTTTTTGAATGTCCATGAAGGTGTGGATTTTGTAAAGAATATTTTTAAAGGTCTACGAAGGCGTGGATTTTGTAAAGAATATTTTTTCAAGGTCTACGAAGGCGTGGATTTTGTAAAGAATATTTGTTCAAGGTCTACGAAGGCGTGGATTTTGTAAAGAATACTTTTTCAAGGTCTACGAAGGCGTGGATTTTGTAAAGAATATTTTTTCAAGGTCTACGAAGGCGTGGATTTTGTAAAGAATATTTTTTCAAGGTCTACGAAGGCGTGGATTTTGTAAAGAATATTTTTTCATGGTCTACGAAGGCGCGGATTTTGTAAAGAATATTTTTTCAAGGTCTACGAAGGCGTGGATTTTGTAAAGAATATTTTTTCAAGGTCTACGAAGGCGTGGATTTTGTAAAGAATATTTTTTCATGGTCTACGAAGGCGCGGATTTTGTAAAGAATATTTTTTCAAGGTCTACGAAGGCGTGGATTTTGTAAAGAATATTTTTTCAAGGTCTACGAAGGCGTGGATTTTGTAAAGAATATTTTTTCATGGTCTACGAAGGCGTGGATTTTGTAAAGAATATTTTTCCCAGTACTAGTTTTTTTGAACTATCCTAAGGTGTCGATTTTGTCAAAATGTTTGTATATTTTTTAAATTTGTTTTCCAAGTAGACTAAAAAAAAAAAACATTTTTCATTACAAAATATCGTATATTTGTTTTTATTATTTCCAAATTAATATCTTAAATATTCCATATTTAAGAATACAGTTTCAAATTAGTGTGTTGTTGTGTTTGTGTGTCCATTACATTTTTTTGTTTTATTTTTTTCACATCATATTCGAAGAAATTACGAAAAATGAATGAAATACCAACTTTAAATCTTAGCCACTGGTTTCAGACCCAATATAAAGAAGCATTTCCTTAATACAGCAGCTGTGGCTTCACAAAGTAAAATACGGCTACGATTAACTTTGACAATCTGCCCCTCCTTATTCTTTTCTATGCAATAACAATTATCATAGAATTCCGAAAATACCGTTGATACTTCGTAGCAGTATTCACACAAAATATGTAACAGCAAATCTTTGGAGATTTTCACCAAGATGTCGGGGAATTTAAGTAAAGTCTTGGCCAATTTCCATTCCTTTTCGTGTTCCAATTCGATGTTGGTCGTCTCTAGCACCTTGGCCAAATCGGAGAAGTCTTCACCACTATTACGTGAAATCGAACAAATACGGGTAAATGCATATAACAGATAAACGGCAGTATTGCCACGATCTTCCAACATTTTGTCGAAAGAGAAGACATACTCGTTGGTGCGATTATGACTTAAATCGGCATATTTAATACAACCATACGCAACCGATTCCTGGGCAGCCTTCAATTCTTCCGGTGTCAAAACCTTATCACGTTCCTTTTCAATCAATTTGTCTAATGAACGTTTCAAACCTTCATCCAACAAATCGGACAGCTTAACGGTTTCGCCTGACCGGGTTTTGAATTTCTTACCATCCTCGCCCAAGACAACACCGAACTGAACATGTTCAGCCTTATGTTTGGCGGGATTTAAAATACCACAACGTTCAGCAGCTAGATAAATATTTTTCAAATGAGTATTTTGTCCGGCATCAACAACATAAATTAACCAATCACATTTCTGTTCTTCGAGACGATAACGTATGGCAGCCATATCGGAGGTGTCATAAGTAAAACCACCATCAGATTTTACAACAGTCAGTGGTATACCAGTCTTTTCATCAGTGGGCCACATTATTTTACGTCCCTCATCTAATTCCAAGAGATTTTTCGATTCCAAATATTTAACTACCTCTATCATGCGCGACTGATAGAAAGATTCGCCCTTTTCGGTGAGGGTAATATCCAAGCGATCATAGATCTTTTGGAATTCAAGACGAGAAACGTCGCAAATTAATTTCCAGGCTTTTGTGGAGTTGGGTTCGCCACTTTGTAGTTGAACTACACGGTTGTAGGCACGCTTCTTAAATTCTTCATCTTCATCGAATCTGAAAAAACAACATTTTAGTGAATATTTTATAATGAAATGAAAAATGAAGTTTTAAAACATCTTGACAAATCCCTATCTATGACTCTGAAAGTCTTTGGAAAAATATATTTTAAAATACCCTAAGGCTCTGGAAGTCTTTGGAAAAATGTTTTTTTAAAAACCCCCGCCTAAGGCTCTGAAAAATAATCTTTAAAAATCCACGCCCAAGGCCCTGAAAGACTTTGGAAAAATAATCTTTAAAAATCCACGCCTATGACTTGGAAATTCTTTGGAAAAATGTTTTTTTAAAATCCCCTCTAATGGCCTGAAAGCATTTGGAAAAACTTTCTTTAAAAATCCACGCCTATGACTCTGAAAGTCTTTGGAAAAATATTTTTTTAAAAATACCCGCCCATAGCCTGAAAGTCTTTGGAAAAATATTCTTTAAAAATACCCGCCCATAGCCTGAAAGTGTTTGGAAAAATATTCTTTAAAAATCCCCGCCCATGGCCTGAAAGTCTTTGGAAAAATATTCTTTAAAAATCCACGCCTATGGCTCTGAAAGTCTTTGGAAAAATATTCTTTAAAAATCCACGCCTATGGCTCTGAAAGTCTTTGGAAAAATATTCTTTAAAAATCCACGCCTATGGCTCTGAAAGTCTTTGGAAAAATATTCTTTAAAAATCCACGCCTATAGCTTTGAAAGTCTTTGGACAAATATTCTTTAAAATCCACGCCTATGGCTCTGAAAGTCTTTGGAAAGATATTCTTTAAAATCCACGCCTATGGCTCTGAAATCTTTGGAAAAATATTCTTTAAAAATCCACGGAAATGGCTCTGAAAGTCTTTGGAAAAATATTCTTTAAAAATCCACGCCTATGGCTCTGAAAGTCTTTAGAAAAATATTCTTTAAAAACCCACGCCTATGGATCTGAAAGTCTTTAGAAAAATATTCTTTAAAAATCTACGCCTATAGCTCTGAAAGTCTTTGGAAAAATATTCTTCAAAACCCCCACGCCTAAGGCTCTGAAAGTCTTTGGAAAAATATTCTTCAAAACCCCCACGCCTAAGGCCCTGAAAGTCTTTAGAAAAAAGCTTCTTTAAAAATCCACTCCTGTGACTCTGAAATTCCTTTAAATACACTCTTTAAAAATCAACCATTATTACCAAAGATCTCCACCTACCTCTTCTTCGATTCTTTGTAGAAAGCTTGTAAATCTCCAATTGGTGGACTTTCATTTAAGAAATTCGGGAATCTATCTTCCAAGTGGGCAATCAACATACCAAATTGTGTACCCCAATCACCAACATGATTGATGCGCAGCACATCATGGCCCAAAAATTCCAAAAGACGTGAAATTGATTCACCAATAATGGTCGAACGCAAATGACCAACATGCATTTGCTTGGCAATATTGGGTGAGGAGAAATCCACCAGAACACGTTGTTTTTTCACATGGGGTGCTTTGACACCAGATTTTAGCATGTTTGTCAAGGCATTCACAGCATAAGATCTGTAATAATAAAAAATAAAACAAAAAATTTAGAAATAAATTGTGATTGAATTCAATTCCCATGTTCAACTTACTTCTTTAGAAATACATTAATAAAACCAGCACCGGCAACTTCAAGTTTTTCCACCAAAGGTGATGGCTGGCATTGTTTCAGTATTTCATTGGCAATATCACGAGGAGGTTTATTAACTCCACTGGCCTTCAGGGTCTTGGCCAAGGACATTGCACTATTACATTGATAATCACCAAATTTAGCGGCATTTGAATTTACCGGCGAAATTATTGCTGCAGTTCCGGCAAGCTGGGGGAAGGCCTTGGCAATGGCGTTTGTAAACAAATCCAACAGGTGATCACTAATTGAAATCATGGTATTGATTTCGGCTGGTATTTCGGCGGGTGTAAATGCTTTACTTGCTGCAACACTTGTTGTTGTAGTGGATGTTTTGCCACCACTACTGCCCTTTTCAACTTCAATGGCCTAGATTTCAATTTCAATAATTTAATATTTTAATTACATGATTTTACATCCATCTTACATTCTTTAAAATCGCCAAACGATGTTTCAACTTGCTATTCTCCAATTGCAGCTTTGTTAGCTCTTCATCATCTTCTTCCAATCCCACACCTTTTTTGGTCTCTTCGATTTGGGCCCTCAGCTCAGCTGTGAGACGTTCCTTGAGAAATGACACATTCATTACTATAGCAGATTTATTTGTTTTTGTGATGTTTATTTATATGTTTCTGGGATCACTTACCAACTCCTGTAAGTTGTCTATTTCCCTTTTCAAACTAGCCATCCTGTATTTCTCAAATTATGACTAAAATTCCAAGCAAATATTGAAATAATGGTCAATAGAAAGAACACTGCCACATGTAAGCCGAAAGGTAAATTTGTCATATGCTTCTTTTTCTTTTTGCCCGGGGGTCGGCATGCAAATTGGTGTGATAACACAAACAAAGAGAAATAACCGTAACCGTCATTTTGCGAAGCGAAAACAAACCGCATACGGAAAGGTTTTGATTAATATAATTAAATATGGTTTGGCGTGGATTTTTAAAGATTTTTTAAGGACTTTCACAGCTATAGGTGTGGATCTTCAAATAATATTTTTCCAAAGACTTTCACAGCTATAGGCGTGGATTTTTAAAGAATATTTTTCTCAAGACTTTCAGAGTCATAGACGTAAATTTTTAAAGAATAATTTTCCAAAGGCTTTCACAGCTATAGGAATTTTTAAAGTATATTTTTCTAAAAACTTTCACAGCTATAGGCGTGGATTTTTAAAGAATACTTTTCCAAAAATCATTAGACATGGATTTTCAATGAATACTTTTCCAAAGATCTTCAGGCTATGAATAGAATACTTTTGCAAAGACCTTAAGTCGTGGATTTTCTAAGAATACTTTTCCGAAAGTCCTCAGGCATGGATTTTCTAAAAATACTTCTCCAAAAATCTTCAGGCATGGATTTTCAAAGAATTATTTTTCTGTCGCACAACTCCAGTTTCTAGTTTAATCAAGAATCACCATGAAGATGCGCCCAACATGGGGCAAAAAACCCACGACCTTGAGATTAAATTGGGAGATACATAATGGATTTCAGCTTGCTTATTTATGCTTACATGTTAAGATGGTTTTGAGGATCGTAGAATGATATAGATATATCTTCCATATATTATTTCTTACAGTTTATGGCGTATAGACTATGATTTCTATGCTTTATATCACGATAAAATCTATAGTCTAAACGCGCCTTTATTCACCAAGGATATTTTACAATTGGCCTGTTCCGGTACTGCAAGAATATGCTAGTTTTTAATATTTTGTTCGATATCATAAAGAAAAATTTGTTAACGTAGTAAAAAGTAGTAGATTCTTGTAGTACGGGAACAGGCCAAATAATACACGTAATCAAATATCGTATTCATGAAACGAACCACAGATCCCTACATTTGTTTTCGTTGTTCCATTCAGTGAATACTTCTCCATTGAACTATTTTTGTTTAACTAGCCAGTGTGTGGTATTAATGAAATTAATTTCATATTTATTTATATATATTAATAAATAAAATATATATTATGTGCATATTGGATTAGAATTATGCAAAATTTTCAAATGAATATGGATTTTCTGTTTGCCCTTTTGCCAAACTCCAATTGTAAGTTTCCTTTGCTTTGTTTTTCTTTTTGTTGGTTAACAAAACCATTTAATTGCATTTGTTTATATTTTTGTCTCGTTACAGTTGAAATGACAAATGAACAATTGATATTGTGGCAACACAATGCAATTTTCGAATGCGAATGTGATAATTTTATTAATCGTCGCATTGAAGCTGATCGACAGGAGCGAGCAGCTAGCCGTATCTTTGAAAGTAATTACGATGAGGCCATAAATGCAGCAATACAACAGCACGGCTTAGGTAGGCGAAGGAGAAGACTAGATGATGATGACGAAGAAGACAACGATGGCCAGGATAATGACAACGATAATAATGATGATGATGATGCATTGAATAATGCCATAATAATACCACCACCTGCTAGAAGACCTCGAGTTAGACCATTGTATTATGAGTTCTATGAGGATGCCGTAGCCGAGGCTATAAGGGAAAGGGGTTTGGTATTGAGGGGTGTTCCATAAATGGAAATCTCAAACGATTACATTTAATTTGTTTATCTGTTTTCTTTAGATTGTCTATTACCTAATTTTATCTATTAATCGTTTTAGTATTATTACTCGATATTTCTTTTCTATATAATCAAAAACATTACTACAATGGGTCATGTCTCAAGCTTTAAACAAATTTAATACAAAAATGTCACTCATTTTCGAGTGTTTTCAAAATTTCACCTTAAGGTCATTGTGCCATTCGAAATCGATCGAATAGTTCATTTCAGCATTTTATATCTATGATGATTACTCTTTATTTTTTAAGAGCTTGTTGAAGAGGTTTTATTTTAAATTCAAACTCTTTACATATAAATATGCAATAGTCTATTAGGAATATTCGATGAATAATTATTAGTATATAATTGTTTAAATTAATTTTTCTTTTTTAATTTTAAATTAAAGTTTAATTCATTTGAAAATTTTGATTTAAAATTTCAAAATATATAATATAAATAAAACAAAACCTATATTTATACATATATATGTATGCTTTTGTACCATAAGCATTTTAGCTATAGATATTAGATTTATAAACAAATAATCATAAACAAAAAAAACTATGTGTGATTTTTTCCAATAAAAACGCATTTTATATAGTATATTATTGTGTGTGTATAATTTATTTGTTATCGACAGGAAAATAGGGTTTGGAAAAAAATATAAGGCATTTCAGAGCTGAAATATAACTACATAAAAAAATAATTCAACAATTATGTTATTGCAAAATAATTATTTAAAAATATAATAACAATAATTTAAAAAGTCGTAAAAATCTAAACATACAGAAAATATTAAAAAAAAATCTTAAAATTTTCCACATACCATATAATATAAAAAAATATTAAACGACTTCGAAACATATTTTTTAAAACCTTTTTATAATTTTCTTTTTAAGAAACCAAGTCTATGAAAAATGTTTCAGAATTCACTTTTTTGAAAAGATAATCTCAAAAATCGACATTTGTGAAAACATATTTTTAAAAATTATAACTTATGGACTTTTTTTTAAATTCAGTTTTTTAATAAATCCTGGTAATGTCAATACTTATGAACAAAATATTTCTTTAATCTAGGCCTGTAGAAATAAATTAAAAATCCCTGTTTTTGATTTTTTTTAATCCAGATAGGATTTTTTTACATATCCATGCTTGTAGAAAAAATTTTTAAAAATCCATGCTTTTGGATTTTTTTTAAATACGCGTTACGCTAATGAAAAAAATACTTTTTTAAAAAATCCACGATTATGGGTTTTTTATTAAATCCACGCTTATGGATTTTTTTTTAATCCACGCTTATGAATTTTTTAAATCCACGCATATGGATTTTTTTAAATCCACGCTTTGGGCCAAATAAAGGAGCTATGCCAAACTTCATCCAAATCGGATTATAAATGCGACCTGTACTTTGTTTACAATTTAACATCTACAGACGGAATATGTAGACGACCTCTGCAAATATTTGAAAATAACCGCCATACTTGAATACAAAAAAAAGTTATATAAAATTTTGGGTACACTGGCAACTTCAACGACCTATGTCTTTACAAAGTAAAAAATATACTCCATTATTATTTCTTATCCAGATCGCCTTTTGTTCGGGCCATAATTGTGGACTCTAGAGCAAACATTCGAGATATACCGATCACTTCATCACATCAGGGAAGTATAAAATTATTTTTTGGTAATGAAATCGTTTTTGTATATGCCAGCCAGCCTCACCTAATAATTTCTATAGGCTAGCATTATTCTTCCTTCATATAACACTGTTAGTACTTTGAAATAAAACACACGTTTTCAAATTATTGTAGTTTTCTTTTCATATCGAAAATTCACATGGTTTTTCATTTATTTATTTTTTATTAGATTTATGTTTTTCTTGTTTTTTTTTTTTAATTTTGTTCCAATGAAGTGCATAAAAAATTACGAAAAATTAAATACTGTCAACACAATCGGTATATTTTTTGTTTGTTTTTAAAGTAGCTTATATCATTTGTAATGTTTATATATATATTTATTTATATTGATTTTTTTCATTATTTATATGCTCGTAATTTCAACAAAAAAATGCATATTATTATGTTTTTTTTAATAATAACAAAATACAAGTAGAGGACTAAAATATTAATTAAATTTTTTTTTATAATTTCTGCTGATGTGGCGGGCGAGCATTAAAATCTACAAACAAATGTTACATAATAATTTATGTTATATATTTGTGTATGGTTAAAAAAAAGAAAGAAAAAAATTATCTTTAATAAATTCTCAATATTTATGGTGTTAAAAAAAACAAAGTTAAGGGGAGATATTTATGTTATTGATTGATGGGAAGGTGTTTAACACTACTGAAAAAAGAAATATGTAAATGTATTCTTATCATCATCATCATGAATGGTTACTTTTAAAAATAGCAACGAAAGTTGGTTGTTGTTTTTTTTCAATTATTATAATTATTTTTTTCCAGATATAGTTCTGGTGAGTATAACCTAAAGCGACTTTAGGATACTAGATTTTTTTTAATTATATATATTTTAAGATCATATTTTTTTAAATTCAAATCCATTTGTTTTTCAAATAATAATTATGGATTTGCTTTTTTGTGCTACTCCTTCCACTAATTTGCAGCATTTGCATTGTAAGTCTTAAATGTGTGTCTTTATTAAATATACATACTTTGTTGCGAATGGAATTGATGTTTCCTTTTGTTTTTTTTTTAATAAAAATATGAAATTACATTTACCATTCATTGCAATGTGTACTGCTTTTGCAACATAAATTAAATGATTTTTCAAAATAAAGTGAAAATACAATTCCATTGTGAATTGATTTTAAATGTGTGACTTTTTTGGTGTTTCAATTGAATTTTCTTTTGTCACAACAGTTAGGTATGTAGGTGATATTGTAGCAGTTTAAAATTATTTTGTTTTTTTGGTTTGTTTGTTTTTTTCTAAATTCAAATGAAGAACATTATAACAATTTGTTGTTGTTGTATAATTTGGAATCCCCAGATTCGAAATTGTTATAAAATTAATCGATTGCATTTCTTAGTTTTGTGTGTGTGTGTGTTTTTTTTTTAATTTCCAACTAACAGCTAGTGTCATACAATTGTTTATATATTTATTGATTTTTATTGTTTTTTTTTCTTATTTGAGGGATTTGTTTGTTAGGAGTGTTCTTGTTGTTGGTTGGTTTTTATTATGGACAAAGAGGACGTGGCGGGGTGGTGGTGATAGTACAACATGGTTTGTGTCTTGCTCTTCTCTACTAACGCACAGTATTTTGATTTGTTTGATTTGCTTTTAAATTCCAAGTCTGCAAAATTGTAGTAAAAAAGAAAAGAAAAAAGAGCATATATGTATATATATATATAAATGTTCTATAAATGTTTTGCAAGGGAAATATTTGGTGGTGTTATTGGCAGTAAACAAAAAAAATTGAAAACTAAAAATCAATTTGGAAAGTAGTAAAGTCGGACTGGGCCGACTATATAATACCCTTCACCACTTTTGGTATATCCTACATAGTGTCCTAACAGACGACGCCTTTTCGAACGAAAATATATATAGAAGCTATATCTACATCTACATAAATCGGAACCGATCATTATAGATTCAATTCAGTAGGCTAAGCTATCTAAATCTGAACCGATTTTCACGAAACTTAGCGCACATCATTATAGACTAAATTCAGTAAGCTATGCCAAATTTCGGGCATATCGAAATATATTTAGGGACGTTAGCGCACCCTTTACCTTAAATCGGACGAAAAAATATATGAGAGTTATATCTAAATCTGAATCGATTTCCACGAAACTTAGCACACATCATTATAGACTCAAAATAGTAAGCTATGCCAAATTTCGTGGGTCTTTGGTTCACCATATACATTAAATCGGATGAAAAAATATATGGAAGCTACATCTAAATCTGAACCGATTTTCACGAAACTTAGCACACATCATTATAGACTCAAGCTATGCCAAATTTCGTGCATATCAAAATAAACTTAGGCATCTTGTCGCGCCATTTACCTTAAATCGGACAGAAATATATATGGGAGCTTTATCTAAATCAAAACCGATTTTCATGAAGCTTAGCACACATCATTATAGACTCAATTCAGTAAGCTATGCAAAAATTCGTGCATATCGAAAGATAAATAGGGGCCTTGGTGCACCATTTACATTAAATCGGACGAAAATATTTATGGTAGCTATATCTAAAACTGAACCGATTTATCCTAATTTCAATAGGTTTCGTCCTGGGGCCAAATAAATGAGCTGTGCCAAATTTCATCAAAATCGGATAATAA
>NW_026884316.1:0-11033 GCF_032173495.1 Musca vetustissima
TATATGCCCTTCAGGAGCAAGTACATACGTCCCAGAATAAACATTTTGTAGTTTTTCACACAAAAGTCAGGGTCCATTTGACCCGCTAAATACTGACCGATCACGATGTTTGGGCCATAATTGCGGCCTCTGGAGCGACCAGAAAAACCGACAAAAATTTAGTATTTGGTCCATTTCATCCCCTAAATATTAACCGATCCTTTCCAAAAACAATAGGGGTCTTCATTGGCCAGAACCCATCCTACATGCAAAATTTCGCGAATATTGGTCCATAACTGTGGACTGTATAGTGTTTACAAATTATAATGGACAGACGGACGGACGGACGCACGTGTCTAGATCGCCTCAGCTAGTCGAGATATGACGATCGATATACATAAAGGTGGGTCTAGAACCAATATTTCACGGCGTTACAAACTTTTGGGGCTGCACAAAGCTATAATACCCTGACAACATAGTTGTGTAGGGTATAATAACTTTTGCTTATGTTTATTTAGAGCCGGATCAATATTTCGTGATATTTTACCTCTTGGCCGATTAGAGATCAACAGCACCTCTTCCTTACATTGACATATTTTCCGAATATCCCAATATTCTGTACAGCCCTTCTAATTACTTTCCAGATTCACTTCACCGTTTGTTGTGATTTTCGGTTTTGTAGCCTATAGATCGACTCGAAAAAACACAAAAAGTTTAGTTTTGGGTCCACTTCATCCCAAAATTTTAATCTGATCATCACAGAAATTATAGACGTTGTCCTGGACCATACCTGGATCCTCAAGGAAAATTGCAAGGCGATGAGCGCTATATTTCCCCCCCTCTATTGTAGCAATATGTTACTAAATAATATATTAATACGCAAGCTCCTGAAAACATTTACGTGTAACTCCCATATCCGAGTACATACGACCATATAATTGGTATCAATTTAAAGGTGAACCACTCCTCTTGGATATACTATCAACTTCTTGAGTCTATGTCCTTCAGGAGTAAATATATACGCTATAGAATACAAATTTTGTAATTTTTCACACAAAAGTCAGGGTCCATTTGACCCGCTAAATATTGACCGATCTTTATCAAAACAGGCATGCTTATTCTTTGGCCCGATCCCCTTCTCCATGCAAAAATTCGCGATGTTTGGGCCATAATTGCGGCATCTGGAGCGACCAGAAAAACCGACAAAAATTAAGTATATGGTCCATTTCATCCCCTAAATATTAACCTATCTTTACCAAAAACAATAGGAGTCTTCATTGGGCAGAACCCATCCTACATGCAAAATTTCGTGAAGATTGGTCCATAACTGTGGCCTGTATCGTGTTTACAAATTATAATGGACAGACGGACGGACACACATGTCTAGATCGACTCAGCTAGTCGAGATATGACGATCGGTATACTTAAAGGTGGGTCTAGGACCAATATTTCGCGGTGTTACAAACTCTTGGAGCTGCACAAAGCTATAATACCCTGACAACATAGTTGTGTAGGGTATAAATACATTCTTGTTGAAATGTTTTGGAATTATTCATCTGTATTTGTGTTTCCCTTCCTTAAACACTTCCAAATTAATACTTTAACCCCCTTTAATATAAACATTTTCCCAAACACTATATGGAAACACAAAGAAAAATTAACTTGTGCACAAAAATAAAGGGGTTCAAATAAATTATTTGTCAAATAATATAAAAACATCCAACAACTATACATAATAGAATCCAGCTGAGCATTGAGCTTTTAATAAGTAAATGTACCTTACACACATATATTTTGTTTTTGTTTCACTATTATTTTTGTTGCAACTTTATTAATGTATAAAACTCTAAACGTGTTTGTGACTCTCCACAAAAATGTAAGGAGCAAAAGGAGCATGAAGTATAGCGTCAGAAAAATAACAACCGCGTTTGCTGAGTAGTGTGGTAATATCTCGGGGTTTTGTTACTTTGTACTGACATATACCCCCCAAAAAGGGGTGAATGTTACAAGACAACCTGTCAACGTGTTTTAATTCAAGAGGGAGCAAATGAAAACTTATATGCAGAAACATATAATAAACGTTCATATCGGCATGCATAGATATTTTAATAAAGCAAAGATACAGCTTATGGTTTAGAAGCATTTAAAGTTTGTAAGGGTATGAGAAATTTTAGATGATTTACATGAATGAAATATTTATGGTGGGGATTCATTTGTGACAAAGGGTTTTCTGGGAATATTTTATTATACCTTACACGACTATGTTGTCAGGGTATTATAGCTTTGTGCAGGCCCAAAAGTTTGTAACGCCGCGAAATATTGGTCCTAGACCCACCTTTAAGTATACCGATCGTCATATCTCAACTAGCTGAGTCGATCTAGACATGTGTGTCCGTCCGTGCTTCTGTCCATTATAATTTGTAAATACGATACAGGCCACAGTTATGGACAAATCTTCACGAAATTTTGCATGTAGGATGGGTTCTGGCCAGTGAAGACCCATATTGTTTTTGGTAAAGATCGGTTAGTATTTAGTGGATGAAATGGACCAAAAACTTTATTTTTGTCGGTTTTTCTGGTCGCTCCATAGGCCGCAATTATGGCCCCAACACCGCGAATTTTTGCATGGAGAAGGGGATTGGGCTAAAGAATAAGCATGCCTGTTTTGATAAAGATCGGTCAATATTTAGTGGGTCGAATGGACCATGACTTTTGTGTGAAAAATGACAAAATTTGTATTCTATTCTGAAGAATAAAGACCCGAAAAGTTGATTGCATATGTGAGAGAAGTGGTTGACCTTTAAATTGATACCAATTATATTGTCCTATGTACTCGGATGTAGGAGTTACACTTAAATATTTTCAGGTGTTTACGTATTCATATATTATTTAGTAACCCATTACCACATTAGAGGGCGGATTATAGCGCTGATCGCTTTGAAATGTTCCATGAGGTTCCAGTTATGGTCAAGGACAACGCCTATAATTTTCGGTGATGATCAAATAATAATACTGGGATGAAGTGGACCGAAAACTTAATTTTTTGTGTTTTTCGAGTCGATCTATAGGCCACAATTGAAAGCCGGACATAAAAACATAACGCACGTTGAAGGTCAATAGTTTCACTCTATTGACCTTCAACGTGCGTTATGTGAGCGGAGCAGTATTGCCCTAGATCAGAATATAGAACCACTATATTCTGATCCGACTATACTGCTCCGCTCACTGTATTGCCCTAGATCAGAATATAGAACCACTATATTCTGATCCGACTATACTGCTCCGCTCACTGGTTGCTTGTTGTTGAATGGAAGCATTATCTTAACACACATAATAGGGAGATATGTATGATAAGATCAAAATCAAAAAGTTTCTCCTGGGTCGTTTTTCGATGTTAGTCGATTTTAGCTCACTAAATCTTTAATATTTATTTTTACGAATAATTTGTATACCTAAATTCAAAATGTTGTTCACGTTTTAATAAGCCAGAAATTGCAGTCAAATTTTCGGTTAAAACCTTCAAAATACTGAAAAAGGCGCGTTGCATTTATACGACTAAATAACCTCAGTTATATAGGCGCTATGTTTAAAAAATAAACTATTTTTAAAACTCAGGAAACTAAACTACAGCCCCAAATTGCTTCTAAATGGAAATGACGACAGGTGAATCGATTATCACTAACATGAAGCAAATGCTCCAAATATTTATTTGATAAAGGTATAGTTGATTATATTTAATTTTTACGATATTAATATGTACAATACCTTTTTGATCGAAACAGCGTGTCTCTGGATTTGAGATGGATTTCTTTATTCCTCACGTTGAATTCCCCTAATGATTTCTATACCCTCCTGTCAAAAAAATATATTTAAGAAGTGACAATTCAGACATATCAGTCCATAATCTTAATATAATTTCGATTTTTGCCTATACTTATTTTAGCATCTGTGACGTATACGTTTTGTCAACAATTATACGTACTACGACACATTGATTAATTCAACTGTATCGTACTGATACCCAGGAGAACAATATTTTCGTCAGAAAAAAAAATCAAAATCAACACACTCAAAAAATTGGTGGACTTAAAAAAGATATTATTTTAATATTATTCGTAATTATCAACTTCATAAATACGTTACTAAACCAGTAAGGAAAGTAGTAAAGCCGGACGGGCCGAATATATGATACCCTTCACCACTTTGGGTATATTCAACAGATGAATCCTGGCAGACGTTGAAGGACCATAAACACGAAAATTGATCCATAAACATGTCATTCTGCAACCTATGCTAAATTTTTCATTTGGTCAGATATAGAGTTGCTATATATATATATATATATATATATGTAATGTGAATCGATTTCAATGAGATCTGCCAGAGATTAACTTATATCAACTACAGTTCATTGTACAAAATTGTGTGACAATCGGACAAACTTTGGGTCTTTAGTGCACAATCTAAATCTGGACCGATATACAGGAAACTCAACACACATCATTCTAGACCTAATTTATTACGCTATGCCAAATTTCGTGCAAATCGAAAGATATATAGGAACTTTGGTACACCATTTACATTAAATCGGACGAAAATATATATGGGAGCTATATCTAAATCTGAACCGATTTTCCAATTCCAATAGGGTTCGTCTTTGGGCCAAATAAGTGACATATGCCAAATTTCATCCAATTCGGAACATAAATGCGACCTGTGCTTTGTTTACAATTTAACATGGACAGACAGACGGACATGCGTAAATCGACTCAGAAAGTGATTCCATGCATATTCTCAAAAGGAACCATGTGTCTATCTCGTTTCCTTTTGCCTGTTACAAACATATGCACAAAGACATAATACCCTGTACCACAGTGTGGTGAAGGGTATAAACAACTATTTAAAATATATAAAAACATATAACAATTTTTGTATCCTTTGTCGAGACAGACCAACAATAAAATGAAAATTTCGGTGACACCAAATTGCAAATTAATATTGTGATAGTCTTTAAATTGAATTTTGGGATATTAATTCGAATTTCACGTTATTATATCCTACACAACTATGTTGTCAGGGTATTATAGCTTTGTGCAGCCCCAAAAATTTGTAACGCCGCGAAAAATTGGTCCTAAACCCACCTTTAAGTATACCGATCGTCATATCTCGACTAGCTGAATCGATCTAGACATGTGTGTACGTCCGTCCATCCGTCTGTCCATTATAATTTCTAAACACGATACAGGCCACAGTTATAGACCAATCTTCACAACATTTTGCATGTAGGATGGTATATGGTCAATGGAGACCCCTTTTGTTTTTGGTAAAGATCGGATTATATTGAGGGGATGAAATGGACCAAATACTTAATTTTTGTCTGATTTTCTGGTCGCTCCAGAGGCCGCAATTATGGTCCAAACGTCGCGAATTTTTATATATAGAGGGGATCGGGCCAATGATTAGGCATGCCTGTTTTAATAAAGATCAGTCAATATTTAGCGGGTCAAATGGACCCTGACTTTTGTGTGAAAAATTACAAAATTTGTATTCTTTTGCGTATATATTTAATCCTGAAGGACATAGACCCGAGAAGTTTATAGTATATCCAAGAGGAGTGATTGACCTTTAAATTAATACCAATTATATTGTCGTATGTACTCAGATGTGGGAGTTGCACTTAAATATTTACAGCTGCTTACGTATTCAGATATTATTTAGTAACCCATTACCACACTAGAGAGCGTAAATATAGCGCTGATCGCTTTGAAATTTTCCATGAGGATCCAGGTATGGTCAAGAACAACGCCTATAATTTTCAGTGATAAGCAGATAATAATTTTGGGATGAAGTGGACCGAAAACTTAATTTTTTGTGTTTTTCAAGTCGATCTATAGCCGCAATTGAAAGCTGAACGTCACAAAACAACCCACGGTGAAGGGAATCTGCACAAGTAATTAGAAGGGCTGTGCTGAATATTAGTAATATATTTTGACCTCTAGACGGTCAAGAGGGTGCAAATATCGCGAAATATTGTCCAAGCTCAGAATATAGAACCACAGAATGTTATATTTTCGTGGAAGTTGTGTAGGGTAGCATATGGTCGGCCCCGTCCGACTATACTGCTCCGCTCACTGGTTTAATATGCATGTTATTGTAATATAGATAGGAATACTTAATTGGACTTCTTTTGAAACATCCACTGTTTTATCAGTTTATGTCAAATTCGTTATGGGTAGCAGAACATTGCAAAATGAAAATCACAACACTAAGGCTTCATTTCAGATATACCTTAAAAGTCATTGCGTCGAGAAAAAACTTTTTAAGCTTTAAGAAACTCCCTTTCCATCAACTAACGCTCAGAGCTGTAATATATATTTAATTTAGATTATTTATATTTGAAAATTTAAATGCAACCAGTATTTAAATATGCGAAGTCGGACGGCTCGGCCATACGATACCCTACACCACTATGGGTATCTAAAATAGTTGATTCTATGGTATGTATTTTAACCTAATGATTTTGATTGTACGCTGGTGTGAGCTATGTCTCAATCTCAACAGGTTTTCACCAATTTCAACACGGTTCGTCCAAAAAATAAAAGAGTCGAATATACTGTAAAGCATACAAATGTGCTTAATCAAGATATGCGTTTTAGACCCAAGGGTCATTGGCCCAAATCCATACTAGGCACGGAGCAATATCAAATATAGAGACACGGTTTAATTATTCGGGTGCATCTCTCACAAATTCAGCTAAAACCTTCAGCATGACTTTTATATAAGGCTTTGTCAAAATATTGGCCAATATTAAACGATGGTCTATATGTTTATACCCTCCACCATAATACGGAGGGTATTTTAAGTTGTTTTTCTGTTTGTAACTCAATGCAATGATAATTTCCGAACCTATAAGCTATATATATTTTTGATCAGCGTAAAATTCTATGAAGACTTATGCAATTCCGTCTGTCCATCTGTCTGTTGTAATCACTCTAGCTTCTGAACGAATTGAGATAGATCGCCAATTTTGGATAGACTTGTCTTTTGTCTGCCGTCGGGTCAATTTCGAAGATGGGATATATCGGTCCACGTTTAGTCATGGCTCCAATATAAGGGTATATTCTAATCGTTAACATAATTTTCTGAAATATGATACATTGGGTTCTTATTGGGTAGCAAATCTCTGATCTTAATGTTATAACTATATGTCCACTTTTTCTGGTAGCCCCAATATAACGGTACACCAAATGTTCAGTATTTTGGGGGGTTTATTGTATTTTACGACCAAATTGTTTGTAATGTAAAGTACTACCTACAGCAAATCTGTATTCGAAAATATGGAATTCTAAGACGATTTACCCGATTTAGTCATCTGTGGTAATCATTCTACCTTCGGAGGATATCGAGATATAAAACTAGAACGCCAGGTTCAAGAATGAACTATATCGGCCCACAATTAGGCCTAGGCCCCTGATAACAACAAAGAGACGTACCCATACTATTTAATAAATAACCCAATATGAATAGCAATATCATACAAAATAAGAAAATTCAGTTCCCATAGTACATACATATATATTCGTCCGATTTTACATAAATCTGCCCAAATAAAAATAAATTTAGCATAGGTTACAGAATGACATGAGCATATTCCCTCGAGGGCACTTTGAAATGCAATTGTTAGGATATGTAGAATAAACCCCAAGTGGTGAAGGGTATCATACAGTCGGCCCAGTCCGGCCCAGTTCCTTACTAGTCTTTTTTTGGAATCCAAATAACATTTTGTTTGATTTTGTTCAAAATAAACTTATTTTCAAAAACTGACAAAAATGGAAAATTATAATGTCAACCATTTTTTTTTAATTTTACACAATTTTTATTTCAATATACATATGTACATATTTCAATATAAATATCCTCATCGGATGATGAGTATTTGTATCCATGTTACTCAACCATATTTTCAAGCCGCTACCCTAAGATATACCCATAGAAAATGTTCTACATATGTATGCGCACTCTTTGAGATGTGTGAATACTCCTCAGTTTTATCTAACCTATGTTACTTCCATGGGAACGCTTGACTTACTATGAACATTTTAGTAAAATCTGTTTAGTGGTTTTTCAGCCCATAAACAATTTTTTTTTATTTTCTACGTATAGATTTAATTGCAAGGAGGTGTGTATTTTCCCTTGTCAACGGTCATGTTGTGTGGATGATGCGTATTTAAACTCATGTTATTCAGCAATAGTTTGAAGTCGGTATCTATAACCGTACTTAAGATATACACAAATTACATGTTCATAATTTTTGAAGTATGATCACGTTCGATGCTATAACACCGCATCTTCGTGAAATCTTAGAAGTTTATATAGCATATGTTATTCCCAGGGCATGTTATGACGTTCTGTGAAAATCTTAGTAAAATCTTTTCAGCATTTTCAGAGTCTACAAACAAAATATTTTCAATTATCAATATGCAGATTTTTAAAATGCAGTAAAAAGTGCGTTTTCCGTTGATCGTGCCATGCTCATTTTTGTATGGATGGTGTGTATTCACACCTTCGTTATTCAAGCAAATTTTGAAAACGGTATCTGTAACCGTTCTTGAGATAAACGCATATTACATATTCAGAAATTTTGAGGTATGTTTACTATTGATGCTATAATACCGCATCCACGCGGAATTTTAAAAGTTTATATAGCCTATGTTACTTTCAGGGCATGCCCCGACATACAGTGTAAATCTCATTAAGATCTGTTCAGCGGTTTTGGCGTCTATCGGTAACATACAAACAAACAAACAAATTTTTTTCTAATTTATACTAGCTTAACCCGTGGCGCTTCGCTGCCCATACTTAAGTTATTAACATTGGATAGTTAACGTCGAAAACTATTTGTAGGTATTTCGTAGTGTAATATCAGTAATAAATTCGGTCTATGTATTAGTATATTTGATTCTATTCGATAGATTACAAATACATTTTTAAATAATTTTTGAATAACGGTGGTAGTATTAAAACAAATTTAGCTTGACTTTTCTAATCAGTTGTAATAGTACCATACACAAATATATTTTCTCCAATATGTACATGTTTCTCATTAATCGTTCCAAGAAAACTAATATTCTTCATTTACATTACAACCTTTTTATACCCTTCACCACACTGTGGTACAGGGTATTATGTCTTTGTGCATATGTTTGTAACAGGCAAAAATAATCGAGATAGACCCATGGTTCCTTTTGAGAATATGCATAGAATCACTTTCTGAGTCGATTTACGCATGTCCGTCTGTCCGTCCGTCCGTCCGTCTGTCCATGTTAAATTGTAAACAAAGTACAGGTCGCATTTATGATCCGAATTGGATGAAATTTGGCATAGGTCACTTATTTGGCCCAAGGACGAACCCTATTGAAATTGGGAAAAATCGGTTCAGATTTAGATATAGCTCCCATATATATATTTAACCGATTTAATGTAAACAGTCCCTATATAACTTTCGATTTGCACGAAATTTAGTACAGCCTAATCATTTAGGTCTAGAATGATGTCTGCCAAGTTTCGTGAAAATCGGTCCAGATTTAGATATAGCTCCCATATATAGTTTCGTCCGATTTCATGTAAATGGTGCCCCAAAGTCCCTATATATCTTTTGATTTACACGAAATTTAGCATAACGTACTGAATTAAGCCTAGAGTGATGTCTGCCAAGTTTCGTGAAAATCGGTCCAGATTTAGATATAGCTCCCATATATAGTTTCGTCCGATTTCATGTAAATGGTGCCCCAAAGTCTCTATATATCTTTCGATTTGCACGAAATTTGGCATAACGTACTGAATTGAGTCTAGAATGGTGTCTGCCCAGTTTCAAGAAAATCGGTCCAGATTTAGATATAGCTCCCATATATAGTTTCGTCCGATTTCATGTAAATGGTGCCCCAAAGTCCCTATATATCCTTCGATTTGCACGAAATTTGGCATAACGTACTTAATTGGGCCTAGAATGATGTCTGCCAAGTTTCATTAAAAATCGGTCCCGATTTAGATATAGCTCACATATATAGTTTCGTCCGATTTAATGTAAATGGGGCCCCAAAGTCCCTCTATATCTTTCGATTAGCACGAAATTTGGTACAGCCTAATCATTTAGGTCTAGAATGATGTCTGCCAAGCTCCGTGAAAATCGGTCAAGATTTAGATATAGCTACCATATATAGTTTCGTCCGATTTCATGTAAATTGTGACCAAAATCCATATATATCTTTCGATTTGCACGAAATTTGGCATAACGTACTGAATTGAGCCTAGAGTTATGTCTGCCAAGTTTCGTGAAAATCAGTCCAGATTTAGATATAGCTCCCATATATAGTTTCGTCCGATTTCATGTAAATTGTGCACCAACATCCATATATATCTTTCGATTTGCCCGAAATTTTGCACAACGTACTGAATTGAGCCTAGAGTGATGTCTGCCAAGTTTCGATAAAATCGGTCCATATTTCTATATAGCTCCCACATATAGTTTCGTCCGATTTCATGTAAATGGTTCACCAAAGTCGCTATATATCTTTCGATTTGCACGAAATTTGGCATAACGTACTGAATTGAGCCTAGAGTGATGTCTGCCTTGTTTCGTGAAAATCGGTCCAGATTTAGATATAGCTCCATTTTATTATAGATTGATTTTATGTAATTGACGCACCAAGGAACCAATAGGAACAAAACGTTCTAAAGTTAGTATAACCTAACCTGTGACAAGTTTGTTTGAAATCGCTTAATATGTGGATATAGCTTACATATATTTTTTCGCCCGATATCAAGCAAATTGGGCATCATACTCCTCATGTTAGTCAGATTTTTTGATTTTTTCTGTGTTTTTATGTTTTACGTCCGATTTAAGGTAAATGGTGTACCAAAGTCCCTATATATCTTTCGATTTTCACGAAATTTGGTATAGCCTACTGAATAAGGTCTAGAATGATGTATGCCAAGTTTCGTGAAAATGAGTACGGAGTTTTAGATATAGCTGCCATATAGTTCAGGCCGATTTT